>NW_026575095.1:117500-215441 GCF_905146905.1 Nyctereutes procyonoides
GGTTAGGGTTAGGGTTAGTATACGGTTTAGGGTTAGGGTTAGTGTTTGCGTTATGGTTAGGGTACGGGTCAGGGTTAGGGTTCAGTTCGGGTTAGGGTATGGGTTGGGCTAGGGTTAGCATTAGGGTTAGGGTTAGGGTACAGGTTAGGGTTAGGGTTAGGATTAGGGTACAGGTTAGGGTTAGGGTTAGGGTTACCATTCGGGTTAAGGTTAGGGTTAGGGTTAGGGTACGGTGTTAGAGTTAGGGTTAGGGTTAGGGTACGGGTTTGGGTTATGGTATGGATCAGGGTTCGGTTTAGGGTTATTTTTAGGGTTAGGAATAGGGTATGGGTTAGCGTTACGGGTTAGGGTTAGATTTAGGGTTACAGTATGGTTTAGGTTTAGGGTTAGGGTAGACTTTAGGGTTAAGGTTAGGGAAAGTGTTAGCGTTAGGATTAGTGTAAGGGTTAGGGTTAGTGTACGGGTTAAGGTACGGGTTAGGGTACGGGTTAGGGATAGGGTTAGTGTTAGGGTTAGGATTCGGGTTAGGATACATGTTAGGTTTAGGGATAGGTTTAGGGTTGCATTTAGGGTTAGGATATGTGTCAGGGTTAATGTTAGAGTACGGGTTAGGGTTCGGGTTAGGGTACGGGTTAGGTAGGGTAGTGTTTGGTTAGGGATAGGTAAGGGTTAGAGTTAGGGTTAGGTTAGGTTTAGGGTACGGTTAGGGTTAGGTTAGTGTTAGGTTTAGGGCACGGGTTAGGGTTAAGATATGGGTTAGGATTAGGGTAGAGGTTAGGGTTAGGTTTAAGGTACTGGTTAGGGAACGGATTAGGGTTAGGGAATGGGTTAGAGTTAGGTTAGGTACAGGTTAGTGTTAGGGTTAGGAGTTAGGTTTAGGGTACGGTTTAGGGTACGGGATAGGGTACGGGTTAGGGTTAGGGTACGGCTTAGGGTTAGGATTAGGGTACGGATAGGTTTAGGGTACGAGTTAGGGTACGGGATAGGGTTTGGGTACCGGTTAGCGTTAGGGTTAGGGTTAGTGTTAGCCTAAGGTGATAGGGTTAGGGTTAGAGTTAGGGTTAGGGTTAGGTTTAGGGGTTAGTGTTAGGTTTATTTTTTTTATTTTTTTTCTCTTCTGTGTTGCTTTTTTTAAAATAAATTAATTTTTATTGGTGTTCAATTTACTAACATACAGAATAACACCCAGTGCTCATCCCATCAAGTGTCCCCCTCAGTGCCCATCACCCATTCACCCCCACCCCCGCCCTCCTCCCCTTCCACCACCCCTAGTTCGTTTCCCAGAGTTAGGAGTCTTTATGTTCTGTGTCCCTTTCTGATATTTCCCACACATTTCTTCTCCCTTCCCTTATATTCCCTTTCACTATTATTCATATTCCCCAAATGAATGAGAACATACACTGTTTGTCCTTCTCCGATTGACTTACTTCACTCAGCATAATACCCTCCAGTTCCATCCACGTTGAAGCAAATGGTGGGTATTTGTTGTTTCTAATGGCTGAGGAATATTCCATTGTATACATAAACCACATCTTCTTTATCCATTCATCTTTCGATGGGCACCGAGGCTCCTTCCACAGTTTGGCTATTGTGGACATGGCTGCTAGAAACATCGGGGTGCAGGTGTCCCGGCGTTTCATTGCATCTGAATCTTTGGGGTAAATCCCTAACAGTGCAATTGCTGGGTCGTAGGGCAGGTCTATTTTTAACTCTTTGAGGAACCTCCACACAGTTTTCCAGAGTGGCTGCACCAGTTCACATTCCCACCAACAGTGTAAGAGGGTTCCCTTTATTCCGCATCCTCTCCAACATTTGTTGTTTCCTGCCTTGTTAATTTTCCCCATTCTCACTGGTGTGAGGTGGTATCTCATTGTGGTTTTGATTTGTATTTCCCTGATGGCAAGTGATGCAGAGCATTTTCTCATGTGCATGTTGGCCATGTCTATGTCTTCCTCTGTGAGATTTCTCTTCATGTCCTTTGCCCATTTCATGATTGGATTGTTTGTTTCTTTGCTGTTGAGTTTAAGAAGTTCTTTATAGATTTTGGAAACTAGCCCTTTATCTGATATGTTATTTGCAAATATCTTCTCCCATTCTGTAGGTTGTCTTTTAGTTCTGTTGACTGTATCCTTTGCTGTGCAAAAGCTTCGTATCTTGATGAAGTCCCAATAGTTCATTTCTGCTTTTGTTTCTTTTGCTTTCGTGGATGTATCTTGCAAGAAGTTACTGTGGCCGAGTTCAAAAAGGGTGTTGCCTGTGTTCTCCTCTAGGATTTTGATGGAATCTTGTCTCACATTTAGATCTTTCATCCATTTTGAGTTTATCTTTGTGTATGGTGCAAGAGAGTGGTCTAGTTTCATTCTTCTGCATGTGGATGTCCAATTTTCTCAGCACCATTTATTGAAGAGACTGTCTTTCTTCCAGTGGATAGTGTTTCCTCCTTTATCGAATATTAGTTGACCATAAAGTTCAGGGTCCACTTCTGGGTTCTCTATTCTGTTCCATTGATCTATGTGTTTGTTTTTGTGCCAGTACCACCCTGTCTTGATGACCACAGCTTTGTAGTACAACCTGAAATCTGGCATTGTGATGCCCCCAGATATGGTTTTCTTTTTTAAAATTCCCCTGGCTATTCGGGGTCTTTTCTGATTCCACACAAATCTTAAAATAATTTGTTCTAAGTCTCTGAAGAAAGTCCATGGTATTTTGATAGGGATTGCATTAAACGTGTAGATTGCCCTGGGTAACATTGACATTTTCACAATATTAATTCTGCCAATCCATGAGCATGGAATATTTTTCCATCTCTTTGTGTCTTCCTCAATTTCTTTCAGAAGTGTTCTATAGTTTTTAGGGTATAGATCCTTTACCTCTTTGGTTAGGTTTATTCCTAGGTATCTTATGATTTTGGGTGCAATTGTAAATGGGATTGACTCAAATTCTCTTTCTTCAGTCTCATTGTTAGTGTATAGAAGTGCCACTGATTTCTGGGTATTGATTTTGTATCCTGCCACGCTACCAAATTGCTGTATGTGTTCTAGCAATCTTGGGGTGGATGCTTTTGGGTTTTCTATGTAGAGTATCATGTCATCGGCGAAGAGGGAGAGTTTGACTTCTTCTTTGCCAATTTGAATGCCTTTAATGTCTTTTTGTTGTCTGATTGCTGAGGCTAGGACTTCCAATACTATGTTGAATAGCAGTGGTGAGAGTGGACATCCCTGTCTTGTTCCTGATCTTAGGGGAAAGGCTCCCAGTGCTTCCCCATTGAGAAAGATATTTGCTGCGGGCTTTTCGTAGATGGCTTTTAAGATGTCGAGGAAAGGGGATCCCTGGGTGGCGCAGCGGTTTGGCGCCTGCCTTTGGCCCAGGGGGCGATCCTGGAGACCCGGGATCGAGTCCCACGTCGGGCTCCCGGTTCATGGAGCCTGCTTCTCCCTCTGCCTGTGTCTCTGCCTCTCTCTCTCTCTCTCTCTCTCTCTCTCTCTGTGTGTGTGTGTGACTATCATAAATAAATAAATAAATAAAAATTTAAAAAAAAAGATGTCGAGGAAAGTTCCCTCCATCCCTACATTCTGAAGAGTTTTGATCAGGAATGGATGCTGTATTTTGTCAAATGCTTTCTCTGCATCTAATGAGAGGATCATATGGTTCTTGGTTTTTCTCTTGCTGATATGATGAATCACATTGATTGTTTTACGAGTGTTGAACCAGCCTTGTGTCCCGGGGATAAATCCTACTTGGTCATGGTGAATAATTTTCTTAATGTGTTGTTGGATCCTATTGGCTAGTATCTTGTTGAGAATTTTTGCATCCATGTTCATCAGGGATATTGGTCTGTAATTCTCCTTTTTGGTGGGGTCTTTGTCTGGTTTTGGAATTAAGGTGATGCTGGCCTCATAGAATGAATTTGGAAGTACTCCATCTCTTTCTATCTTTCCAAACAGCTTTAGTAGAATAGGTATGATTTCTTCTTTAAACGTTTGATAGAATTCCCCTGGGAAGCCATCTGGCCCTGGACTCTTGTGTCTTGGGAGGTTTTTGATGACTTCTTCAATTTCCTCCCTGGTTATTGGCCTGTTCAGGTTTTCTATTTCTTCCTGTTCCAGTTTTGGTAGTTTGTGGCTTTCCAGGAATGCGTTCATTTCTTCTAGATTGCCTAATTTTTTGGCGTAGAGCTGTTCATAATACGTTTTTAAAATCATTTGTATTTCCTTGGTGTTGGTAGTGATCTCTCCTTTCTCATTCATGATTTTATTAATTTGAGTCTTCTCTCTCTTCTTTTTAATAAGGTCGGCTAATGGTTTATCTATCTTATTAATTCTTTCAAAGAACCAACTCCTGGTTCTATTGATCTGTTCCACAGTTCTTCTGGTCTCAATTTCATTGAGTTCTGCTCGAATTTTAATTAATTCTCTTCTTCTGCTTGGCGTCGGGTCCATTTCCTGTTTTTTTCTCTAGCTCCTTTATGTGTAAGGTTAGCTTTTGTATTTGAGTTCTTTCCAGTTTTTGAATGGATGCTTGTATTGCGATGTATTTCCCCCTCAGGACTGCTTTTGCTGCATCCCAAAGATTTTGAACGGTTGTATCTTCATTCTCATTAGTTTCCATGAATCTTTTTAATTCTTCCTTAATTTCCTGGTTGACCCTTTCATCTTTTAGCAGGATGGTCCTTAACCTCCACGTGTTTGATGTCCTTCCAAACTTCTTCTTGTGATTGAGTTCTAATTTCAAGGCGTTATGGTCTGAGAATATGCAGGGGACGATCCCAATCTTTTGGTATCGGTTCAGACCCGATTTGTGACCGAGTATGTGGTCTATTCTCGAGAAAGTTCCATGTGCACTTGAGAAGAATGTGTATTCAGTTGAGTTTGGATGTAAAGTTCTGTAGATATCTGTGAAATCTATCTGGTCCAGTGTATCATTTAAAGCTCTCGTTTCTTTGGAGATGTTGTGCTTAGAAGACCTGTCGAGGGTAGAAAGAGCTAGATTCAAGTCACCAAGTATAAGTGTATTATTATCTAACTATTTCTTCACTTTGGTTAATAATTCGTTTAAGTATTTGGCAGCTCCCACATTCGGGGCATATATATTGAGGATTGTTAAGTCCTCTTGCTGGATAGATCCTTTAAGTATGATATAGTGTCCCTCTTCGTCTCTCACTACAGTTTTCGGGGTAACCCTAACCCGTACCCTAATCCTAAACCTAACCCGTGCCCTAACCCGTACCCTCACCCAAAACTGTACCCTAATGCGTACCCTAAACCTAACCCGTACCCTAACCCTAACCGTAACCTTACCATTAACCTGTAACGTAACCCTAACCCATACCCTAAGCCTAGCTCGTACCCTAACCCTAACCCGTACCCTAACCCCACCCCTAAAGCGTACCCTAAACCTAAACCTAACCCGTAACCTAACCCTAACCCTAAACCTAACAAGTACCCTAACCGTAACCCCTAAACCTAAACTGTACTCTAAACCTAACCCGTACCTTAACCCTAAGCCTAACCCTAACCCTACACCTAACCTTAACCCGTAACCTCAACCTCAACCGTACCCTAACCATAAACCTAAACCTAACACTAAACCTAACCCTAACCGTAAAACTAACACTAACCCTAACCCGTACCCCAGCCTTAACCCTAAACCATACCCTACTCCGTACCCTAACCCTAACCCTAACCCTAATCCGTACCATAACCCTAACCCTAACCTGCAACCTAACGCTAACCCTAACCCTAATTCTAACCCTAACCCGTAACATTACCCTAACCCTAACCCGTACCCTATCCCCAACCCGAACCCTAACCCTATCCCTAACCCTAAACCGTACCCTAACCCTAACCCGTACCCTAACCCGTACCCTAACCCTAACCTGCAACCTAAACCTAACCCTAACCCTAACTCTAACCGATAACCTTACCCTAACCCTAACACGGACCCTAATCCTAACCCATACCTTAACCCGTACTCTAACTCTAAACCTTACCCTAACCCGTACCCTAACCTTAACCCTAACCCTAACCCTAAACCGTACCCAAACACTAACCCTAACCCTTAACCTAACCCTGCCCCGTACCCTAACCCTAACCTTAACTCTAACCCGTAACCTTACCCGAACCCAAACTCATACCCTAACCCTAACCTGTACACTAAACCTAACGCTAACCCTTACCCTAATCCGTACCCTAACCCTAACCCTTACCCTAACCCTAAACCTAACTCTAACCCTAAACCTAACCCTAACCCGTACCCTAACCCTAACACTAACCTGTACCCTAACCCTAACCGTAAACCTAATCCTTACCCGTACCCAATCCCTAACCCTAACCCTAACCATACCGTAACCCTAACCCGTACCCTAACCCTAACCTGTTCCCTAACCCTAACACTAAACCTAATCCGTACCCTAACCCGTACCCTGACCTAACCCCTAAACCTAACCCTAACCTGAACCCTAAACCTACCCCTAAACCGTATCCTAATCCTAAGCCTAACACGTACCCTAACTCTAACCCGTACCCTAACCCTAACCCATACCCTAACCTCAACCGGTACCCAATCCTAACCCTAACACATACACTAAACCTAACCCTAACCCATATCCTAAACCTAACCCGTACCCGAACCCTAACCTAACCGTAACCCGTATCCTAACCCTAACCTTAACCCTAACCCGAAGCCTAACCTATACTCTAAACCTAACCCTTACCGTACCCTAACCCTAACACGTAACCCTAACCCTAATCCATACCCTAACCCTAACATTAACTCTAACCCATACCCTAAACCTATCCCTAACCCTAACCTTAACCCGTACCTAACCCGTAACCTAAACCTAAACCGTACACTAACCCTAACCCTAACCCTATCCCGGACCCTATCCCTAAACCTAACCCGTACCCTAAACCTAACATAACCTGTACCCTAACATTAACCCGTACCCTACCCTAACCCTAACCCGTACCCTAAGCCAAACCCTAACCTGTACCCTAACACTAACCCGTAACTTAACCCTAACCCATGCCCTAAACCTAACACTAACCCTAACCCTAACCCGTACCCTAAACCTAATCTTACACCTAACCCTAACCTTAACCCTAAACCTAACCCTAACCCTACCTAACCCATACCCTAACTCTAACAATAAAACAACCCTAACACGAACCCTAAACCTAACCCCAACCCTATCCCGTACGCTAACCCATACCCTAAACCTAACCGTACCCTAACCCTAACCCGTACCCTAACCCTAACCGTAACCTTAAACCTAACACTAGTGTCATCATGATATCTATTTAGTCCTTGTTTTTGTGGATTGTTCCACTGCACTTCGCCTTAAAGGGGACTTTTAAGAGTCCCCCTTATAATTTCTTGCACAGCTGGTTTGGAGGTCACCTATTCTTTCAGTTCCTGCCTGTCTTGGAAGCTCTTTATCTCTCCTTCCATTTTGAATGAGAGCCTTGCTGGATAAAGTATTCTTGGCTGCATGTTCTTCTCATTTAGGACCCTGAATATATCCTGCCAGCCCTTTCTGGCCTGCCACGTCTCTGTGGAGAGGTCTGCTGTTACCCTAATATTCCTCCCCATGAAAGTCAGGGACTTCTTGTCTCTTGCTGCTTTAAGGATCTTCTCTTTATCTTTGGAATTTGCAAGCTTCACTATTAAATGTCGAGGTGTTGAACGGTTTTTATTGATTTTAGGGGGGGATCTCTCTATTTCCTGGATCTGAATGCCTGTTTCCCTTCCCAGATTGGGAAAGTTTTCAGCTAGGATTTGTTCAAATACATATTCTGGCCCTCTGTCCCTTTCGGCGCCCTCGGGAACCCCAATTAAATGTAGGTTTTTCTTCCTTAGGCTGTCATTTATTTCCCTTAATCTGTCTTCATGGTCTTTTAATTGTCTGTCTCTTTTTTCCTCAGTTTCCCTCTTTGCCATTAACTTGTCTTCTATGTCACTCACTCGTTCTTCCACCTCGTTGACCCTCGTCGTTGGGACTTCTAGTTTGGATTGCATCTCATTCAATTGATTTTTAATTTCTGCCTGATTGGATCTAAATTCTGCAGTCATGAAGTCTCGTGAGTCCTTAATGCTTTTTTCTAGAGCCACCAGTAGCTGTAGAATAGTGCTTCTGAATTGGCTTTCTGACATTGAATTGTAATCCAGATTTTGTAACTCTGTGGGAGAGAGGGCTGTTTCTGATTCTTTCTTTTGAGGTGAGGTTTTCCTTCTAGTCATTTTGCTCAGTGCAGAGTGGCCAAAAACAAGTTGTATTGGGAAAAGGAGAGAAAGAGAGAGAAGGAAAGAAAAGAGAAAAAGAAAAAAGAAAAAGAAGAAAAAAAAGGAAAAAAGAAAAAGAGAAAGAAAAAGAAAGAAAGGTAAAAAAGGGGGGGTGGGGGAAGCAATCAGAAATCGAAAAGAAAAGAAAAAAGAAAAAAAAAAACAAAAAAACACGAGGGAGTATCTTCTGATTCTGTAGACTTTAAGTCCCTTGACTTCCACTGGAACTGGTCCGTCCAGCTGGTCTTCTGGGGGAGGGGCCTGCTGTGCTGATTTTCAGGTGTTAGCACTTGGGGGAGCTGCTCTGCCCCAAGTGCATCACTGGCCATCAGGGAAATACAAATCAAAACCACAACGAGATACCACCTCACACCAGGGGGAATGGGGAAAATTAACAAGGCAGGAAACAACAAATGTTGGAGAGGATGCGGAGAAAAGGGAACCCTCTTACACTGTTGGTGGGAATGTGAACTGGTGCAGCCACTCTGGAAAACTGTGTGGAGGTTCCTCAAAGAGTTAAAAATAGACCTGCCCTACGACCCAGCAATTGCACTGTTAGGGATTTACCCCAAGGATTCAGATGCAATGAAACGCCGGGACACCTGCACCCCGATGTTTCTAGCAGCCATGTCCACAATAGCCAAACTGTGGAAGGAGCCTCGGTGCCCATCGAAAGATGAATGGATAAAGAAGATGTGGTTTATGTATACGATGGAATATTCCTCAGCCATTAGAAACGACAAATACCCACCATTTGCTTCAACGTGGATGGAACTGGAGGGTCTTATGCTGAGTGAAGTAAGTCAATCAGAGAAAGGATATGGGTTAGGGTTAGAGTTAGGGTACAGGTTAGGGTTAGGTTTAGGGTTAGGGTTAGGTTTATGGTTAGGGTACGGGTTAGGGTTAGGTTTAGGGTACAGTTTAGGTTTAGGTTTAGGGTTAGGGTTAGGGTATGGGTTGGAGTTAGGGTATGGGTTAGGGTTAGGGTAATGTTTCGGGTTAGGGTTAGGGTTAGCGTTAGTGTTAGTGTGCGGGTTAGGGTTAGGGTTAGGGTTATGGAAGGGATTAGGGTTAGGTTTAGGGTACCATTTAGGGTTAGGGTTAGGGTACGGGTAAGGATTAGGGCTAGAGTTAGGGTTAGGGTATGGGTTAGGGTACAGGTTAGTGTTAGGTTTAGGGTATGGGTTAGCGTTAGGTTTAGGGTTAGAGTTAGGGTTTGGGTTAGGTTTAGGTTAGGGTTAGGGTTAGGGTACGAGTTAGGGTTAAGTTTGGGTAGAGTTCAGGATTAGGTTGAATATTAGGGTATCGGTTAGGGCTAGGGTTAGGGAAAGGGTTAGGTTTAGGCTTAGGGTTAGGGTACGGATGAGGGTTAGGGGTAGGGGTAGGGTTAGGGTTAGGTTTAGGATTAGGGTATGGTTTAAGGATAGGGTTAGGTTACGGGTAAGGATTAAGGTTAGGGTTAGGGTTAGGTTACGGGTTAGTGTTTGGGTTAGGGTACAGGTTAGGGTTAGGTTTAGGGTTAGAGTTAGGTTTAGGGTTAGGGTTAGGGTTTGGGTTAGGTCGAGTTTACGGGTTAGGGTTAGGGCACGGGTTAGGGTTTGGGTTCAGGGACAGGTTTGGGTACACGTTAGGGTAAGAGTGAATGTTAGGGTATGAGTTAGGGTTAGGGTTAGGGTTACGATAGGGAACGGGATAGGGTTAGGTTTAGAGTTAGTGTACGTGTGAGGGTTAGGGTTAGGGGTAGGGGTAGGATACGGGTTAGGGTTAGGTTTAGGGTTAGGGTTAGGTTACGGGTTAGGGTACGGGTTAGATTTAGTGTTAGGGTACGGTTTAGGGTTAGGGTTAGGGTTGGGGTACAGGTTAGGGTTAGGGTATGGGTTAGGGTTAGGGTAAGGTTACAGGTTAGGTTTAGGGTTAGAGGACGGGTTAGGGTTAGGTTACGGGTTAGGGTTAGGGTTTGGGTATGGGTTAGGTTTAGGTTTAGGGTACGGGTTAGGGTAAGGTTACGGGTTAGGGTTAGGGTTATGGTACGTTTTATGGTTAGGGTTAGGGTACTGGTTTGGTTAGGGTTAGGGTTAGCCTTAGGTTTATGGTACAGGTTAGGTTAAGCATATGGGTTAGGTTTAGGGTTAGGGTTAGGGTTATAGTTAAGGAACGGGATAGGTTTAGGGTACGGGTTAGGGTACGGGATAGGCTTAGGGTACCGTTTAGCGCTTGGGTTACGGTATGGGATAGGGTTAGGTGTTAGGGTTACGGTTATGGTTAGGGGTTAGGGTTAGGGTTAGAGTACGGGTTTGGGTTAGAGTGAGGGTTAGGGTTAGGTTTAGGGGTTAGTGTTAGTGTTAGGGTTAGGGTTAGGGTACGGGTTTGGATTACGGTTAGGTTTAAGGTAAGGGTACGGGTTAGTGTACGGAATAGGGTTAGGGTTAGGGTTAAGGTTACAGTTAGGGTTAGGTGTTAGGGTTGGTGTTAGGGTTAGAGTTCGGGTTAGGGTTTGGTTAGGTTTAGGGTAAGGGTACGGGTTAGGGTTAGGTTTAGTGTTAGGGTTAGGGTTAGGGGTAAGGGTTAGGTTTAGGGTACGGGTTAGGGTTAGTGTTAGGTTTAGGGCACAGGTTAGGGTTGAGGTACGGGTTAGGATTAGGGCACGGGTTAGGGTTAGGGTACTGTTTGGTTCCGGATTAGGGTTAGGGAACGGGCTAGAGTTAGGGTACAGGTTAGTGTTAGGGTTAGGGGCTAGGTTTTGGGTACAGGTTAGTGTATGGGTTAGGGTAGGGTTAGGGTACAGGTTAGTATTAGGGTACGGGTTAGGGTACGGCTTAGGGTTAGGGTACGGCTTAGGGTTAGGGTTAGGGTACAGGATAGGTTTATTGTACGGGTTCGATACGGGATAGGGTTAGGGTACCGGTTAGCGTTAGGGTTAGGGTACGGGTTAGGGTTAGGGTAGGGTTTGGGTTAGGGTACGGGTTAGCGTAAGGGATAGGTTTAGGGTTAGGTTTAGGGTCAGGGGTAAGAGTTAGGTTTAGTGTATGGGTTAGGGTTAGGGTCAGTGTTAGGTTAGGTTTAGGGCACGGGTTAGGGTTAAGGTACGGGTTAGTGTAGGGTACGGGTTAGGGTTTGGGTTAGGGTACGGGTTAGGGTTAGGGTTAATATAGGGTACGGGTTATGGTTAGGTTTAGGGTATGAGTTAGGGTTAGGGTTAGGGTCCGGGATAGGGTTAGGGCTAGGGTTAGTGTACGGTTTAGGTTTACAGTACGGGTTAGTGTACGGGTTAAGGTTAGGGTTAGGGTTAGGTTTTGGGTTCGGGTTAGGTTTATGGTTATGGTTAGGGTTAGGGTTAGGGTACGGGTTAGGGTTAGGTTATGAGTTAGGGTTAATTTATGGTTTAGGGTACCGTTGAGGGTTAGGGTTAGGGTTAGAGTTAGGGTTAGAGTACGGGTTAGGGTATGGGTTAGGGTTAGGGCACGGGTTAGTGTTAGGTTTAGGGTTAGAGTTAGGTTTAGGGTTAGGGTTTGGGTTAGGTTGAGGTTACAGGTTAGGGTTAGGGCACGGGTTAGGGTTAGGGTACGGGTTAGGGTACGGGTTAGGGTACGAGTTAGGGTTAAGTTTTGGGTAGAGTTGAGGATTAGGTTTAATATTAGGTTATGGGTTAGGGTTAGGGAACGGGTTAGGTTTAGGCTTAGGTTTAGGGTTAGGGTACGGGTACGGTTTAGGGTTAGCGTTAGGGTATGGGTTAGGGTTAGGTTTAGGATACAGGTTAGGCTTAGAGTAGGGTACTGTTTAGGGTTAGGGTTAGCGGTTAGTGTTAGTGTACGGGTTAGGGTTAGGGTTCGGGTTAGGGTTAGGGTTAGGATACGTGTTAGGGTAAGGGTTAGGGTTAGGGTTAGGGTTAGGATACGGGTTAGGCTTAGAGTTAGGATACTGTTTAGGGTTAGCGGTTTAGGGTTACGATTAGGGTATGGGTTGAGGTTAGGGTACGGGTTAGGCATAGGGTTAGGATACGGGTTTGGGGTAGTTTTAGGGTTCAGGTTAGGGTTAGGCTTAGGGTTTAGGGTTATGGTATGGGTTAGGGTACGGATTAGGTTTAGTGTTAGGGTTAGGGAATGGGTTAGGGTTAGAGTAGGGTTAGGGTTACAGTACGGTTAGGGTTAGGGTTAGGGTACTGGTTAGGTTTAGGGTACGAGTTAGGGTTAGGGTTAGGATTAGGTTACGGTTTAGGGTTAGGGTTAGCGTTAGGGTTATGGTACAGGTTGGGTTTAGCATATGGTTTAGGGTTAGGGTTAGGGGTTAGGGTTAGTGTACGGGTTAGGGTACGGGTATGGGTTAGGGTACGGGTTGAGTTAGGGTACGGTTAGGTTTAGGGTTAGGGTACGGGTTAGGGTTAGGTTTAGGTTTAGGTTTAGGGTTAGGGTTAGGGTTAGGGTTAGGGTTAACGTTAGGTTTAGGTTTAGGGTTAGAGTACTGTTAGGGTGAGGTTACCGGTTACGGTTAGGGTTAGGGTTAGGGTACAGATAGGTTTAGTGTACGGGTTAGGGTACGGGATAGTGTTAGGGTACTGGTTAGCTCTTGGTTAGGGTACGGGATAGGGTTAGGTGTTAGTGTTAGGGTTTAGTGTTAGGGTTAGAGAACGGTTTAGAGTTAGAGTTAGGGTTAGGGTTAGATTTAGGGGTTAGGTGTTAGGGTTAGGGTTAGGGTTAGGGTACGGGTTTGGGTTAGGGTTAGGTTTAGGGTAGGTTACGGTTTAGCGTACGGGTTAGGGTTATGGTTATGGTTAGGGTTAGGGTTAGGGTTAGGGTTAGGGTTAGGGTTAGGGTTAGTGTACTGGTTAGGGTTAGGTTTAGGTTAGGGTTAGGGTTAGGGTTAGGGTACGGGTTAGGTTTAGGGTTAGGGTATGTTTAGGGTTAGGGTTAGGGTACGGTTTAGGGTTAGGGTTAGGGTTAGGGTTAGGGTTTAGGGTACGGGTTAGGTTTAGGGTTCGGTTTAGGGTTAGGGTTAGGGGTTAGGCTTAGGTTATGGGTTAGAGTACGGATTAGGTTTAGGTTTAGGGTTAGGGAACGGGTTAGGGTTAGAGTACGGGTTAGGGTTACGGTACGGTTAGGGTTAGGGTACGGGTCAGGGTTAGGGTACGGACAGTGTTTAGGTTAGGATTAGGGTACTTTTTGGGTTAGGGTTAGGGTTCAGGTAAGGATTAGGGTTAGTGTTAGGGTACGAGTTATGGTTAGGTTAGGGTACGGGTAGGGTTAGGGTACGGGTTATGGTTAGGTTTAGGGTACGGTTTAGTGTACAGTTAGGTTAGGGTTAGGGTTAGGGATAGTGTTAGGGTACGAGTTAGGGTTAGTGTTAGAGTTAGGGTATGGGTTAGTGTTAGGGTTAGGTGTTATGGTTAGGGTTCAGTTATGGTTAGGGTTAGGTACAGATTAGGGTTCGGGATAGGGTTAGGGTTAGGGTAATGGTTAGTTTAGGGTTTGGGTATGGTTCAGGTTTAGGTATGAGTTAGGGTTAGGTTTAGTGTCGGGTTAGGGTTAGGATTAGGGTATGGGTTCGGGTTCGGTTAGGGTTAGGGGTAGGGTTAGGATACGGGTTAGGGTACGGATTAGGTTTAGGGTTAGAGTTTGGGAACGGGTTAGGGTTAGAGTAGGTTTAGGGTTACGGTACGGTTAGGGTTAGGGTTAGGTACTGGTTAGGGTTATGGTACGGATTAGGGTTAGGGTTAGGATTAGGGTCGGTTTAGGGTTAGGTTTAGGGTACGGGTAAGGATTAGGTTTAGGGTTAGGTTTAGGGTACGGGTTAGTGTTAGGTTTAGGGTACGGTTAGGGTTAGGTTTAGGGTTAGAGTTAGGTTTAGGGTTAGGGTACGGGTTATGGTTAGGGTACGGGTTATGGTTAAGGTTAGCGTTAGGTTTAGTGTATGGGTAGGGTTAGGGTACGGCTTAGTGTTAGGGTTAGGGTACGGGTTAGGGTTAGGTTTAGGGTTAGAGTTAGGTTTAGGGTTAGGGTTAGGGTTAGGGTACGGTTAGGCTTAGGGTACGGTTTATGGTTAGGGTTTGGGTACGGTTTAGGGTTAGGTTTAGTGTTAGGGTTAGGGTACAGGTTAGGGATAGGGTACGCTTAGGGTTAGGATAAGGTTACGGGTTAAGGTTAGGGTTAGGGTACGGTACGGGTTATGGTAGGGTACGGGTTAGGGTTAGGGTTAGGATTAGGGTACGTTTTAGGGTTAGGGTACGGGTAAGGATTAGGATTAGGGTAGGGTTAGGGTACGGGTTAGTGTTAGGGTTAGGGTACTGGTTAGGGTTAGCTTTAGGGTCAGGGTTAGGTTTAGGGTTAGATTTAGGTTTAGGGTTAGTGTATAGGTTAGGGTTAGGGTACGGGTTACTGTTAGGGTAAGGTTACGGGTTAGAGTTAAGGTTAGGTTTAGGGTACGGGTTAGGGTTATGGTACGGTTTAGGGTTAGGGTTTGGGTATGGTTTACGGTTACGATTAGGGTTAGTGTTAGGGTACGGGTTAGGGTTAGGGTAAGGTTTAGGGTTAGGGTTAGGGTACGGGTTAGTGTTAGGGTAAGGTTAGGGTTAGGGTTAGGATTAGGGTACGTGTTAGTGTTAGGTTTAGGTTAGGGTACGTTTTAGGGTTAGGGTTAGGGTATGGGTTAGGGTTAGTTTACGGTTAGGGTTAGGTTTACGGCTAGGTTTAGGTTTATGGTTAGGGTACGGGTTAGGGTGAGGTTATGGGTTAGGGTTAGGGTTAGGGTTACGGTAATGTACGGTTTAGTGTTAGGTTTAGGGTTAGGGTAGTGGTTAGGGTTAGGTTAGGGTATGGTTTAGGGTTAGGGTATGGGTTAGTGTAGGGTTAGATTTAGGGTTAGGGTACGGTTTAGGTTAGGGTTAGGGTTGGGGTACGATTAGTGTTAGGGTACAGGTTAGGGTTAGGGTAAGGTTACAGTTTAGGGTTAGGGTTAGGATTAGGGTACAGTTTAGGGTTAGGGTTAGGGTTATGGTACGGTTAGGTTAGCGTTAGGGTACGTGTTAGGGTTAGGGTTAGCGGTCGGGTTATACTACGGTTAGGTTTGCTAGGGTTAGGGTTAGGGTTAGGGTTAGGGTAAGGGTACGGGTTAGAGTTAGGGTACGGGTAGGGTTAGGGTTTGGGTTAGGGTTAGGGTACGGGTTATGGTTAGGTTTAGGGTACGGTTTAGGGATAGGGTTAGGGTTAGGGTTAGGGTTAGGGTTAGTTTAGGGTAGGTTACGGGTTAGGGTTAGGTTAGGGTACAGGTTAGGGTTAGGGTTAGGGTTATGGTACGGTTTAGGGTTAGGGTACGTGTTAGGGTTAGGGTTAGGGTTAGGGTTAGCGGTAGGGTTATAGTATAGGTTAGGTTTAGCATATGGGTTAGGGTTAGGGTTAGGGTTAGGGTTAGGGTACAGGTTAGGTTAGGTTTAGGGTACGGTTAGGGTTAGAGTTAGGTTTGGGTACAGGTTAGGTTTAGGGTTAGGTTTAGGGTTAGGGTACAGTTTAGGTTAGGGTATGGGTTAGGGTTAGGGTTAGAGTTAGGGTACGGTTAGGGTTAGGGTTAGGGTACGGGTAAGGTTAGGGTTAGGGTAAGTGTTAGGGTACGGGTTAGAGGTAGGTTAGGGTACGGGTTAGGGTTAGGTTTAGGTTTAGGGTTAGGATTTGGGTTAGGTTGAGTTAGGGTTAGGGTTAGGGTACGGTTAGGGTTAGGTTTCGGTTACGAGTTAGGGTTAGGGTATGGGTTACGGTTAGGGTTAGGGTGAAGTATTAGGGTATGGGTTAGGGTTAGGGTTGGTTAGGGTACGGGTGAGGTTTAGGGTTAGTGAGGGTTAGCGGTTAGGGTTAGGGTTAGGGAACGGTTAGGTTTAGGGTTAGGGTTAGGGTTAGATATAGAGTACGGGTGAGGTTTAGGGTTAGGGGCAGGGTTAGCTAGGGTTAGGTTTAGGGTTAGGGTACGGGTTACGGTTAGGGTACGGGTTAGGGTTAGGGTAAGGTTACGGGTTAGGGTTAGGATTAGGTATGGGTTTGGGTTAGGGTTAGTGTTAGGGTTAGGTTACATGTTAGAGTTAGGGTTAGGATACGGGTTAGGTTTAGATTTCGGGTACGGTTTAAGGTTAGGGTTAGGGGTTCGAGTTAGGTTACAGGTGAATGTTAGCTTTAGGTTTAGGGAACGGGTAAGGGTTAGGATACGGGTTAGGGTCAGGGTACGGGTAGGTTTAGGGTTATGGTACGGTTTAGGGTTACGTTTAGGGTTAGGTTTATGTTTAGGGTTAGGGTACTGGTAGGGTGAGGTGATGGGTTAGGGTTAGGGTTAGGGTACGGGATAGGTTTAGGGTACGGGTTAGGGTACGGGATAGGGTTAGGGTACCGTTTAGCGTTAGGGTTAGGGTACTGGTTAGGGTATGGATTAGTCTTAGGGAACGGGTTAGAGTTAAGCTTAGGGTACAGGTTAGTGTTAGGGGTAGGGGTTAGTGTTAGAGTACGGTTAGTGTACGGGTTAGGTTAGGGTTAGGGTACGGGTTAGTGTTAGGGTATGGGTTAGGGTACAGGTTAGGGTATGAGTTAGGGTTAGGGTACGGGTTAAGGTACGGGATAGGTTTAGGGTACGGTTTAGGGTACGGGATAGGGTTAGGGTACCGTTAAGCATTAGGGTTAGGGTACGGGTTAGGGATAGGTGATAGGGTCAGGGTTAGGTTTAGGAGTTAGGTTTAGGGTTAGGGTACGGGTTAGGGTTAGAGTTCGGGTTAGGGTTAGGTTTAGGGGTTAGTGTTAGTGTTAGGGTTAGGGTACGTGTTAGGGTTAGGGTAGGGTTAGGGTTAGGGTACAGGTTAGTGTACGGGATAGGGTTAGGTTTAGGGGTAGGGTTAGGTGTTAGGTTTGGGGTTACGGTTAGGATTGGTTAGGGTTGGGTTAGGGTTAGGGTGAGGGTTAGGGTACAGGTTAGGTTTAGGGTTAGGGTTAGGTTTAGGGTTATGGTTAGGGTTAGGGTTAGTGTTAGGTTTAGGGCATGGGTTAGGGTTAAGATACGGGTTAGTGTTAGGGTACGGGTTATGGTTAGGTAGGTTAGGGTACGGATTAGGGTTAGGGTACGGGTTAGTGTTAGGGTACGGGTTATGGTTAGGGTTAGGGTTATGGGATAGTGTTAGAGTTAGGGTTAGTGTAAGGTTTAGTGTTAGGGTACGGGTTAGGGTTAGGGTGAGAGTACGGTTAAGGATTAGGGTACGGGTTAGGGTACGGGTTAGGGTTAGGGTTAGGGTACGGGTTAAGGTTACGTTTAGGGTTAGAGTTAGGTTTAGGGTTAGGTTAGGTTAGGGTACGGTTTAGGGTTATGGTTAGGGTTAGGTTTAGCATTAGGGTTAGTGTACGGGTTAGGGTTAGGGTACGGGTTACGGTTAGGGTAAGGTTACGGGTTAGAGTTAAGGTTAGGGTTAGGGTACGGGTTAAGTTTAGGGTTACGGTTAGGGTTAGGGTTAGGGTACCGTTTAGGGTTGTGTTTAGTGTAAGGTTTAGGTTAGGGTTAGGGTTAGGGTACGGGTTAGGGTTAGGTTTAGGATTCGGGTTAGGGTTCAGGTTAGAGTACAGGTAAGGATTAGGGTTAGGGTTCGGGTTTAGGTACGGGTTAAGGTTAGGGTTAGGGTTAGGGTACGGGTTAGGGTTATGATTAGGGTACGGTTCAGGGTTAGGGTTAGGGTTAGTGTTAGGGTTGGGTACGGGTTAGGGTTAGTGTTAGGATACGGGTTAGGGTTAGAGTTAGGGTACGGTTTAGTGTTAGGGTTAGGGGTTAGGGTTAAGGTACGGGTTAGGGTTAGGGTTAGGATTAGGATACGCGTTAGGGTAGGGTTAGGATTAGGGTACGGGTTAGGGTTAGGGTTAGGGTATGGGTAAGGATTAGGGTTAGGATTAGGGTACGGGTTAGGGTTAGGTTTAGGGTTAGATTTAGGTTTAGGGTCGGTTTAGGGTTAGGGTTAGGGTTTGGGTTAGGTTGAGGTTACGGGTTAGGGTAAGGGCATCGGGTTAGAGTACGGGTTAAGGTATGGTACGGGTTAGTGTTAGGGTTAGGGTACGAGTTAGGGTTAGGTTTTGGGTATGGGTTAGTGTAAAGGTGAATGTTAGGGTATGGGACAGTGTTAGGGTTAGGGATTGGGTTAGGTTTTGAGTTAGGTTTAGGGGTAGTGTTAGGGTACAGGTTAGGTTTAGGGTTAGGGTTGGGTACGAGTTAGGGTTAGGTTTAGGGCATGGGTTAGGGTTTGGTTTAGGGTTAAGGTTAGGATTAGGGTTAGGTTTGGTTTATGGTTAGGGTACGGGTTATGGTGAGGTTACGGGTTATGGTAGGGTTAGATTTGCGTTAGGGTTACGGTAAGGGTTAGGGTTAAGGTTAAGTTAGGGTCAGGGTTTGGGTTCAGGTTCGGGTTATGGTTAGGGTATGGTTTAGGGTTAGGGTTAGGGTACTGGTTAGGGTTAGGATTAGGGCAGGGTACGGATTAGGGTTAGGATTAGGGTACGGTTTAGGTTTAGGGTTAGGGTAGGGGTTATGTTTAGGGTACTGGTTAGGGTTAGGGTTAGTGTTAGGGTACGGTTTAGGGTTAGGATTAGGGTTAGGGTAGGGTTAGGGCGCTGGTTAGGGTTAGATTTAGTGTTAGGGTACGGGTTAGGTTTAGGTTTAGGATACGGGTTACGGTTAGGGTTAGTGTACGGGTTAGATTTAGGGTAAGGTTTAGGGTTAGTGTACGGGTTAGGATTAGGGTTAGGATTAGGGTACGGGTGAGGGTTAGGGTATGGGTAAGGATTAGGGTTAGGGTTAGGTTACGGGTTATGGTTAGGGTTAGGGTACGGGTTAGGGTTAGTTTTAGGGTTAGAGTTAGGTTTAGGGTTAGGTTAGGGTTTGGGTTAGGGTTTAGGGTTTAGGGTTAGGGTCAGGGTTAGGGGTAGGGTTAGGGTTTGGGTTAGGTTAGGGTTAGGTAGGTTAGGGTTAGGGTTAGGGTTAGGTTAGGGTTAGGGTTAGGGTTCGGTTATGGTTAGGGTTAGGGTATGGGTACGGGTTAGGGTTAGGGTTAGGATTCGGGTTAGGGTTAAAGTTAGGGTACGGTTTAGGATTAGGATTAGGTTTAGGGTTAGGGTTAGCGTTAGGGTTATGGTACGGTTAGGCTTAGGGTACGGGTTAGGGTTAGGGTTATGGTTAGGGTTAGGGTTAGGGTATGGTTTAGGATTAGGGTTAGGGTTACTGGTTAGTGTTAGGGTACGGCTTAGGGTTAGGGTAAGGTTACAGGTTAGGTTTTTTTTTAATTTTATATATTTATGATAGTCACACACACACAGAGAGAGAGAGAGAGGCAGAGACACAGGCAGAGGGAGAAGCAGGCTCCATGCACCAGGAGACCAACGTGGGATTCGATCCCGGGGCTCCAGGATCGTGCTCTGGGCCAAAGGCAGGCGCTAAATCACTGCGCCACCCAGGGATCCCACAGGTTAGGTTTAATGTTAGGGTTAGGGTTAGGGTACAGGTTAGGTTTAGGGTTAGGGTTATGGTACGGTTTAGGGTTAGGGTACGGGATAGGGTTAGGGTTAGGTTTAGCGTTAGGGTTAGCGTACGGATTAGGGTTAGTGTTAGGGTTAGGGTACGAGTTTGGGTTAGGGTACGGGCTAGGGTTAGGGAAAGGTTACGGGTTAGAATTAGGGTTAGGGTTAGGGTACGGGTTAGGGTTAGGGTATGGGTTAGGGTTTGGGTACGGGTTAGTGTTATGGTTAGGGTTAGGGTAAGGGTTAGGGTTAGGGTATGGTTTAGGGTTAGGTTTAGGTTTAGGATACGGTTTAGGATTAGGGTTAGGGTACGGGCAAGGATTAGTGTTAGAGTTAGGGTACGGGTTAGGGTTAGGGTATGGGTACGGGTACGGGTTAGGTTTAGGGTTAGACTTAGGTTTAGGGTTAGGGTTAGGGTTTGGGTTAGGTTGAGGTTATGGGTTAGGGTTAAGGCACGGGTTAGGGTACGGGATAGGTTTAGGGTACGGGTTAGGGTTAGGGTACGAGTTACGGTTAGGGCCGGGTAGAGTTTAGGATTAGGGTGAATGTTAGGGTATGGGTTAGTGTTAGGGTTAGGGAATGAGTTAGTTTTAGGGTTAGGTTTAGAGTTAGAGATAGGGTACGGGTGAGGGTTAGGGCTAGGGGTAGGGTTAGGATAAGGGTTAGGGTTAGGTTTAGGGTTAGTTTACGGGTTAGAGTTAGGGTACGGGTTAGGGTTAGGGTTTGGGTACAGGTTAGGGTTAGCAGGTTAGGGTTAGGGTTAGGGTAAGGTTTAGGGTTAGGGTTAGGTTTAGGGTTAGGGTACGGGTTAGGGTTAGGATTCGGGTTAGGATTAAAGTTAGGGTACTGTTTAGGATTAGGGTTAGGGTTAGGGTTATGGTACGGTTTAGGGTTAGGGTTTGGTTACGGTTTAGTGTTAGGGTTAGGGTACGGGTTAGGGTTAGGTTTAAGGTACTGGTAATGTTTAGGTTATGGGTTAGGGTTACGGGTAGGGTAAGGGTTAGGGTACGGGTTAGGGTTACTTTTAGGATAAGGATTAGGTTTAGAGTAGGAAACGGTTTAGGCTTAGGGTTAGGGTTAGGCTTAGGGAACAGGTTCGGTTTAGGGTTAGGGTTAGAGTTAGGGTACGGGTTACGGTTAGGGTTAGGGGTAGGGTTAGGATACGGGTTAGGGTTAGGGTTAGGGTAAGGGTTAGGGTGAGGGTATGGGGTAGTGTTAGGTTAGGGTACGGTATAGGGTTAGGTTTTGGGTATGGCTTAAGGTTACGGTTAGGGTTAGGGTTAGTGTACGGATTAGGGTTAGGTTTAGGGTAGACTTAGGTTTAGGGTTAGATTTAGGGTTAGGGTTAGGGTTTGGGTTAGGTTGAGGTTACGGGTTAGGGTTACGGCACAGGTTAGGGTACGGGATAGGGTTAGGGTAGGGGTTAGGTTTACGGTTAGGGTACGAGTTAGGGTTAGGGTGTAGGTAGAGTTTAGGATTAGGGTGAATGTTAGGGTATGGGTTAGGGTTAGTGTTAGTGAACGGGTTAGGTTTAGAGTTAGAGTTAGGGTACGGGTGACGGTTAGGGTTAGGGCTACGGTTAGGACAAGGGTTAGGGTTAGGTTTAGTGTTAGGGTACGGATTAGGGTTAGGGTAAGGGTTAGGGTTTGGGTATGGTTTAGGTTTAGGGTTAGGCTACAGGTTAGGGTTAGGTTTAGGGTACGGTTTAGGGTTAGGGTACGGGTTAGGGTTAGGGTACGGGTTAGGGTTAGGGTAGCGATATGTGTTAGGGTTACAGTTAGGGTATGGTTTAGGTTTAGGGTTAAGAGTTAGGGTTAGGGTAAGGTTACGGGTTAGAAATAGTGTTAAGGATATGGTACGGGTTAGGGTTAGGGTTAGGTTTTGGGTACGGGTTACGGTTATGTTCAGGGTTAGGTTTAGGGTTAGGGTTAGGGTAATGGTTAGGTTTAGGATACGGGTTAGGGTTAGGTTTAGGTTTAGGGTACGGTTTCGGGTTAGGTTTAGGGTACGGGCAAGAATTAGGGTTAGAGTTAGGGTTAGGGTACTGGTTACGGTTAGGGTTAGGGTACAGGTTAGGGTTAGGTTTAGGGTTAGAGTTAGGTTTGGGTTAGGTTTAGGTTTAGGGTTAGGGTTTGTGTTAGGTTGAGGTTACGGATTAGGGTTAAGGCACAGGTTAGGGTACAGGATAGGGTTAGGGTTCGGTTTAGGGTTAGGATTAGGGTATGAGTTAGGGTTAGGGTTTGGGTAGAGTTTAGGATTAGGGTAAATGTTAGGGTATGGGTTAGGGTTAGCGTTAGGGAACGGGTTAGGTTTAGGCTTAGGGTTAGGCTTAGAGTTAGGGTACGTGTGAGGGTTAGGGTTAGGGTTAGGGTTAGGGTATGGGTCAGGGTTAGTGTTAGGATACGGGTTAGGGTTAGAGTTAGGGTACAGTTTAGGGTTAGGGTTAGGGGTTGGGTTAGGGTACGGTTAGGGTTAGGGTTAGATTTAGGATATGGGTTAGGGTTAGGGTTTGGATTAGGTTACGGGTTAGGGTTAGGGTATGCGTAAGGATTAGGGTTAGGTTTAGGGTACGGGTTAGGGTTAGGGTCCAGATTAGGGTTAGGTTTAGGTTTATATTAATCTAGTATTTTGCAACCCCACTAAACTCATTTATTCCGAAAGTTTTTCAGAGCATTCCTAGGATTTTTTATAGATAAGATCCTATCATCTATGAATAGAAGCAGTTTTCCTTTCTAAAGTAGATGCCTTGGGCACCTGGGTGGTTCAGTGGTTGGGCGTGTGCCTTTGGCTTAGGTTGGGATCCTGGGATTAAGTCCCACATCAGGCTCCCTGTGGGAAGCGTACTTCTTGCCTTTGTCTCTGCCTCTCCCTCTGTCTCTCATGAATGAATGAATAAAAACTTTAAAAAATAGATACTTTTATTTCTATTTCTTGCCTAATTGTCTTAGCTAGAATGTCTAATATGGTGTTGAATAGAAGTAGTGAGAAGAGACAGCCTTGTCTTGCTCCTGATCTTAGGGAGAAAGTTCTCAGTTTTAACCACTTAGTATAATGCTAGCTGCAGGTTTTTTATGGGTGCTCTTTATCAGATTGAGGAAGTTCCCTTCTGTTCTTGGTTTGTTTATTGTTTTTATTACAGAGGGTCTAGTTTTTTAGTTGTTTTGGTCTTTGGTTTCCCGAAATCAATTGTGAATCTTCATGAAAGTAAGGATTTCTTTTCTTTTTTCTTTTTAACAGTTTGCCATCCTTCAGTGCCTACAAACCTTCTTGGTATAGAGCAGATGTTCAGTAAATATTTAGTGAGTGATGATAGGAATGAGTAAATGAACAGATTTGCTTTTGCATCCATGGTAATGCGAGTCTCAAAGCTGTTCTTTGAGAGTGAGAAAAATAAGATTCCTGACCAAAATGTGATTGAGATGACCTATCTGAAGATTTCTATAAGTGTCCTTTTGAAGTCTTGGCATTGAATGACATGTGCTCTCTTAGGTCAGTTTCCCCAAGGAAAGAGATGCTGAAACAGAGGTGTATATAAAGTTTTACTTTATATTTAAGCAGGGCACCCAACATCCACTACATGTATATACTAGATGATCTAGCAGGTCTGAGACTGGGAACCTCATCAGTACTTTCTGCCCTGTTATTATCCAGGATATTTAGTCTTTGTCAGAATATTATCATTGGTCAAATAATTAAATTTTCAAATAGCCACAATAAGTCTGGATTAACAAATGGTAAGACCAACTTTCTAAATACTGTCTGCATTGCCTCAGGAACACTAATAAACTTTGAAAATCAGTTGTATTAGTGAGTATCTGTTTGTTTACTTATGAGAGGTCAATGAGCTAATAGTACCTCTTCATCCACTGCTTAATGTTAGGACATTTAAGTCTTTACGTCTATGGTTATACCATATATATCAAAGATGAAGTTATTTCACTTGTCTACTTGGAATGAGAATTTCCAAAAAAAATGTGTCTTAAAAAGTTTTTTTTAAAAGATTGATTGATCTATCTATCTATCATCTATCTATCTATCTATCTATCTATCTATCTATTTATTCATGAGAGACAGAAAGAGAGAGAAGTGGGCAGAGACACAGGCAGAGGGAGAAGCAGGCTCCATACAGGGAGCCTGACGTAGGATTTGATACAGGGTCTTCAGGATCACGCCCTGGGCCGAAGGAGGTGCTAAACCTCTGAGCCACCCAGGCTGCCCTCTTGAAAAGTATTTAAAGGCAAGTTGTCACCGACTACTTTTTTTAAAGATTTTATTTATTTATTTATTCATGAGACAGAGAGACAGAAACAGGGGCAGAGGGAGAGTTCCGTAAGAGCAGGATAAATACTTGATTCTTTTTATCAGTTTTCAGAATGATTCTCCAAAGGTGACTCTTTTTTCTTTCTTTTTAAGTATCATTTTGAACTCATGGAATTTAATATAATTATTTCCTTCCACTGAACCTGCTATCCTTATGGATACTCATATGTATCCCATTTCTGGCCAGTGGGAGTCTCTTTAAGTTGGTTTCTGAATTCTTTTGACACTCTCCTAGGAGTGTTTGATTGCTTCTTTGCCATCTGGTATGATGAGGTGTTCCAGGATCATCATCTACATTTCTGATGCCCAACTTGGAAGCAGCCATAAGAAGTCCTGATTTCTTTTAGCGCAAAGTGATATTCTGGTGTCATAATCTAGACATAGGAATACACACTGCTATGAATTGGTCATTGTTTCTAGGCCTTTCAGTGACCAGAGCTAGGAGAATTCATAGAGTTATTTCCAACTCAGATTCAGAATTGTAAGGTTCTTATTTAAACTCTTTTAGCTTACATTTGTCTGTTTTTCCACTGGGGAGTTAATTCCATTTGACTCTGAAGATGATGAAATTAGAAAATTGTGTAATTTGCTTTATCCCACTTATGCACAAAATGGTGTCAGAATAACATTACGCATGTTACTGTTTCTTTTTTACACATGTTACTGTTAATATGATTACTGAAAACAATTTTTTCCTTCTTATTTTCCCCCATTTTTCTTTTCAGAAGTGGCTACATTTCCACCAGCAGTGTATGTGGCTTCTGATTTCTCTGCATCCTCACCAACACTTGTTATCCCCTGTTCTTTTAATTAGTATTATTATGGCCATTCTGTTGGTATGAAGTAGTACCTCACTAGAGTTTTGATTTGCCTTTTTCTGATAGCTAACGATATTGGGCATCTTTTCATGTGCTTCCTGGCCATTTGAAGAAATGTCTGTTTAATTGGGTTGCTAATTTTTTTTAAATGTGTTTTTTGTCATTGAGTTGTAAGAGTTTTTATATATTCAATTTGTCAGATATATGATTTACAAATTCTGTAGGTTGTCTTTTCTGTGCCCTTTGAAGTGCAAAATTTAAAGTTTTTTTTTTTAAAGTGCTCGCTTCGGCAGCACATAAAATAAAATGTTTTTAAAAGATTTTATTATTGGGATCCCTGGGTGGCACAGCGGTTTGGCGCCTGCCTTTGGCCCAGGGCGCGATCCTGGAGACCCGGAATCGAATCCCACGTTGGGCTCCTGGTGCATGGAGCCTGCTTCTCCCTCTGCCTATGTCTCTGCCCCCCCTCTCTCTCTGTGACTATCATAAATAAATAAAAATTTAAAAAAAGATTTTAATATTAATTAGAGTGAGTGCGTGAAAGAGAGCATGAGTTTGTGCGGGGTGGGAGGGAAAGTGCAGAGGCGGAAGGAGGAGTAGGCTGTCTGCTGAGCAGGGAGCCCCATGCAGTTACAATGGCACTAAAAATCTGTGTTTTATAAGTTGATTTTCAAGTGTAAAATAACATAAAGACTTTAAAACTTGATAAAGCCATTAATCATTTATATTAACATTTTTGCAAATAACTGCTTCCTTAAAAAGAATAGTTTTAAAGATTGATATGTGATTTGTGATTGGGGGCAAGTGTCCAAAGTAAGGAAATATCTTGCCATTAATAAAAAATATTTTAAATTTAAAATTAATAAAACATCCAAAAATGTTTAAAGTTGAATAAATAGCAAAAGTGACTTTTTGCTTTTTAAAAAGTATTCATTTTTTGAAGAAGCAGCACAGCCTTTGTCGGATAAGAAATTAGGACCTCCCATACTCCGACAATTTTTTAAAAAAGATTTATCCATCCATTTGAGAGAGAGAGAGTGAAAGCACACACAGGAGCACAGGGAAGGGGTGAGGGAAAGGGAGAGAATCTCAAACCGACTCCCTGTGGACCCTGAGATCAGGACCTGACCTAAATCAAGAGTCAGCTGCTTAACAGACTGGGCCACTCAGCGCCCCTACTCTGACAATTTATATAGCAATCTCCTCATCTGCAAAATGTGGAGAATAGTAACGCCTACTTCATGGAGTTCTTATGTGGATTAAGAGTTAATGCTTGAGGTGCATGGGTGGCTCAATCTGTTGTTGCCAACTGTCGATTTCTGCGCAAGTCATGATCCAGGTCCTGATATCGAGGCCGCCTCTGGCCCCACACTGGACATGGAGCCTGCTTAAGATTCTCTCTCTTCTTCTCCTTCTGCCCCTCCCCAACCCCTTTTGCATGCACACACACGTGCATGCTCTCTCTCTTTCTGGTTAAATAACAACAACAAAGACTTAATGCTGAAAAAGCTCTAAATTGTCTCTAGCAAATAGTAAATATTTAAATTAATGCCAGATGTAATAATGCGCAGGGTGTTCTGTTTAGGTAAATTGCCATGTTTTTATGTCTTTCTATAAAAAAAAACTATAAAAGCTCTCTTGTGATGCTTGAACGTTCTGTATTATGTTCGTGGTGGCGATCCCATGAATCTTGAGAAATGAAATTGCATAGAACTACACAAACACACAGACACAGAGGCACACAGACACACACACACACACACACACACACACACACACACACCGCAACGGAGTGCAGGTACAAACCAGTGAAACCTGATTAAGGTCCATAGGTTGAACTGATGATGTAAAATATAACCATGGGGGGTAAGGAACAGCTGAAGGATCGATGTAACTATTCCATACTACTGCAGCAATCTGCTATGTTTTGATAATTTGCAAAACAAAAAGTTAGAAACATTCAAGCTCTAGAAAAGTTTCCTGAAAGTGCCATTTTATGACCAATCCCACAAACTCATCCCCAGTTGTCTGCACCATCAGAGCTGGCACCTTTAAGGA
This sequence comes from Nyctereutes procyonoides, assembly GCF_905146905.1. NCBI lineage: Eukaryota > Metazoa > Chordata > Mammalia > Carnivora > Canidae > Nyctereutes > Nyctereutes procyonoides. The sequence goes on from NW_026575095.1 coordinate 144,487, forward strand.
GTAAGCAGGGAAGACTACAGAAATTGAAGAGCTGAAAATGCAGGGTCTCTTAAAACTGCTAATTATCTCAAGGTGGCAACAGCAAAGCACTGGACCGGGTGTAGAGCCCTTCCAAAGGCGGAGCCTTGTGCAACAGCATATATATATATATATATATATATATATATATATATATATATGTCACAGGACCACGAAGCTGCCTCTGGGAATTAGAGACACTGATTTTCAAGTCAATTTTGTTAAATCAGTAAATCAAAAAGTAAGTTTATTCATGGATGTAATGAAAATACATGGATTTGCCTGAAACTTCTTGAGCTTCTAACTAAAACTACACAGCAAGGGGCACCTGGGTGGCTCCGTCGGTTGAGCACCTGACTCCTGGTTTCAGCCCAGGTCATGATGTCAGGGTGCTGGGACTGAGCTCCAAGTCAGGCTCCTCACCTAGTGGGGAGTCTGCTTGAGATTCTCTCTCTCCTTCACCCTCTTCCCCTCTCCCCCTCACTCTTTCTCTTTCTAAAATAAATGCATCTTTAAAATAAGACTGAAAGCAAATATTTATCCAGGAGATAAAGACATAAAGTGCAGACCACCTCCATTGTGCTCTAAAACTTACAGGATGTTTTTATGAATAGTAACCAAAGCAGCTCAGCCAGAAGCACTAACTACTGCAGTTGGGTCCACTGTACCGCTAAGAACTCTCTCTATCTATCTATCATCTATCTATCTATCTATCTATCTATCTATCTATCTATCTATCTATCTATCTAAAGATTTTATTTATTTGAGAGAGAGGGAGATGGGGAGAGAAAGCATGAGTGGGGGGCGGTGCAAGGGAAAAGAGAAGTAGGCTCCCCAAGGAGCAGGAAGCCTGATGTGGGGCTCAGTCCCAGGACCCAGGGATGAGGACCTGAGCTGAAGGCAGATGCGAAACTGACGGAGCCACCCAGGTGTCCCGCCACCTTTTAAAGATCGTATTTATTTATTTGAGAGAGAGAGAGAGAGAGAGAGAGAGAGAGAGAGTAGAGATGCCAAAAACTATATTGAAAGACAAAGGGTATGGTAGTTGTAATCCTTTCAAAAATTTTGAAAACCCTATACAGGAACAGATTTAGATAACAAATATTTGATAATATCTTTAAAAAATAATAATACACCAATAAAGTCTCCTATGCTGGTAGTTTTCTTTGGGCATTCTCCTCACCTTGTTTATTTTTCCATCTTGAAACTGACCTCAGATGGCTCTGATTTTAGGCTCATTCCTGTTGTAATCCAGACGTGCTCTTAAACAGCTTGTTCAGTTATCCGACCTACCAGACCTACCACTCAACACCAGGTGCTTAAAATGAAAATATTTAATATTTACTTTACTAGATAGGTAAACCTGCTTTGGATTATCCCCAATTCTGAGACATGGATGCAAACACAAGAATATAAGTGAACATATTTTCAAGTATCATTACCAGCAAAAGTAGTAACTCCCACTCAATTTTTTTTTTTTGCCTAGCAGCAATGAATTTCAAATCCACCCCAGAAGTACCCCTTTTAAAGATATAAACTTCACACCACTATACAGGACTAAATGAAATGTCAGAAGACACACAAACAAATATACAATCACTTAACTAATTTACAAGGTTCAATTCACTGTGAAATTTACTATAAGGGCTAAATCACTTTGAACACCATCTAAGAGACATTTATTTCCAGAAGCATCAAGAGCTTGAGTTTATGCAATCCAAAGACAACTTATTAACAGGCTGAAGTACATAAAATTTCACTTCTGTAAGTGTTCATTTACTAAATACATAAGGCATATAGGAGATATCAGTCAAAATGTTAAAATTATTCATCTCTGTCTAATTTCCTTAAAATGGGCCAAAATCATAAATAATGTTTATTAAATTAGATAAATGACTTGCTTATTTCATAATGTTTAACATTTCCTTTCTATTTATTTATTTATTTATTTATTTATTTATTTATTTATTTATTTATGATAGTCACAGAGAGAGAGAGAGAGGCAGAGACACAGGCAGAGGGAGAAGCAGGCTCCATGCACCGGGAGCCCGATGTGGGACTCGATCCCGGGTCTCCAGGATCACGCCCTGGGCCAAAGGCAGGCGCCAAACCGCTGCGCCACCCAGGGATCCCCCAACATTTCCTTTCAAAATGACCTCCCATAACCCCTCATCTAATCATATTAAACGTTTATAGAAAAATTTTGTCAATGACCATACACTGTAGAAAAATGGCAGAAAATCTATTTATATTTTTGTAAATGTGTGTGTTTGCGTGCATGTGCATGAACTAATTGGGTTTTTCAGAAAGTGGCATTTATAGCAACATCGTTTAGGAGGAAACAAGTGGCCCTGGATGTGGTTCATTTAAATGTACAGGCAAGGGATCCCTGGGTGGCGCAGCGGTTTGGCGCCTGCCTTTGGCCCAGGGCGCGATCCTGGAGACCCGGGATCGAGTCCCACGTTGGGCTCCCGGTGCATGGAGCCTGCTTCTCCCTCTGCCTATGTCTCTGCCTTGTCTCTGCCTCTCTCTCTCTCTGTATGACTATCATAAATAAATAATTAAAAAATTAAAAAAATAAATGTACAGGCAATAAATTAAGTAAAAAATACCTTGACATGCTGCAAGTATATACTGTATACATTTTTGCTTGTTAATGAATATATAAATTTATTTTCATCACTTTTGCCTGATATAGCTTTCCTTTTAAATATACCATGATTAATTTAACCAGTATCCTACTGAAAAATACTTTAAGTTCCAATTTTTCACTGATATAAGCTGCCCCAATACATCTTTATAACCACGCCTTTACACATTTGCCCATTATTAGCTGAAGATAAACTGCTGGAACTGGATTACTGGAACAAAGGCCATGAACTCTGAAGACTTTTGATGATAAATGAGAGAAAAGAAAGTTTATGGCTTGGTGCTGCAATCTTCAACAGTGTTCTGCAGCATTTATAGTAGAATTTTGCAGGTAAAAATCATATCTCACATTTCTATTTGATTTGCTTTTGTCTGTTAGAAGTGTGGTCAAACACATTACATGTGTTTACTTGCCTTTAAATGCTCTTTCTAATTAATCTATTTCATATCATTTCTCCTTGATCACACATAAACTTTTCATATTTATTTGTAAAATCTCATGTGTTAAATACACTGAACTCAACATTCACTTGTGATACTCTAGTGATGCACTTGCTTTCTTTAGTTTTTCTTGTCTTTGACTTCCTCTCTTGCATTCTGTGGATAGTAGCTTTTCCTGTCTCATCTACCACTTTTATTCTTTATGTATTTTTAATTTTGGTGTTTGCTCAAGAAGTAATTCTATAGCATAGTAATAATAACAAAATACAACAAGAACTTTGCTAATAATTGTGCTATTTTATTTACATTTTATAAATACTCTATTTGGGGGATTGATTGATTGATTGATTGTAGGCAGGCTCCATGCTGTGGAGCTCAACATGGGGCTTGAACTCTCAATCCTGAGATCAAGACCTGAGAGGATCAAGAGTTGGATGCTTAACCAACTGAGTCACCCAGATGCCCCTAAATACTCTTGTTTTAACTTTGATTCACATTGAACTCATTTCGATAAAGCTGAGAAAAAAGGGTCTAACTTTGGTTTAGATCCAAGTATCTAAAAATTGCCACAGTTTCATTTTTGAATATTTGATCATTTTACTATTAATGTCAGACTTGTGGTTTGTAGATTCTCATCTCTGTTTCTTTGATCTCAGCTTTTTCTCAGGGGCCAAAATCACACTGGCTTAATATTATCAGGGCAAGTTCCTTCTCATTTCTCCACTCATACACAATAGGCTGTGCAAGTCAACTTGGCAGAGAGATTCTTCTTGCTTAGCATATCTTCTGAGAGATGGAAATATCAGATTTTAAGATATTCTTTTTATCAGAGCAATTTTAAAATTCCAATCATGTGGGACTCAATATTATAATAACACAAACTTTTCCTAAATTAATTTCTGATTTAAACACATGTCTGATCAATATAAATGGACTATTTAGATTAAAATGTAATTCTAATATTCATATAGGGAAGCCTGGGTGGCTCAGCGGTTGAGCGCCTGCCTTTGGCCCAGGACCTGATCCTGGAGTATCAGGATCGAGTCCCACATTGGGCTCCCTGCATGGAGCCTGCTTATCCCTCTGCCTAAGTCTCTGCTGCTCTCTCTCTCTCTCTCTCTCTCTCTCTCTGTGTGTGTGTCTCTCATGAATGAATAAATAAAAATCTTAAAAAAATAATATTCATATAAAAACATGCTAATATAAATACTGTATCTTTTACAAAAAAAAGTGTTGAGTTTAGTGCAGGGATAAAAAAAGTTAATTGTAGAAAAACAACATTTAGAAAGATGCTGTGGCCTCTAACCATGGATGACAATAAATCATCTCAAGATCTCAGACTCAGCCTTTAATTATAAAAACCTCAATAATAAAGTGCACCTGTGTGCCTCAGTTGGTTAAACCTCTGACTTTTGATTTAGGCTCAGGTCATGATCTCAGGGTTGTGAGACAGGGCCCAGAGTCCAGCTCTGCTCAGCCCAGGAGTCTCCTTATATTCTCTTTCTGCCCCTCCCCCTGGCTCTCTCTCTCTCTCTCTCTCTCTCCTCTCTCTCTCTCTCTCATTCTCTCTAACAAATAAACAAATAAAATCTTGAAAAAAACCTCAGTTAAAGTTATCCAAAAATATGGAATTAGTTTGTATAATTTTTACCAGGCTTCAGATAGATCACTTGGAAACAAGATTACATTAATTGAGGAACTTATTCCCCCTAAAGATAAGTTAAAATTTTCAGAGCAAAAATTACCATTTAAGATAAATTATCAGATGAGGAGTCAGAGGTCTAGAGAATTTAAGTGATTTTCCCCAGGGCACAAAACTATTTAAGTACTCAACAGGAAGCAGGAACCAATTCCCTAAATCCAGGTGCAATTTCTATTGCTCTTTCCAGGTCCTTTCTACTTGATTTTTTATATTACTTTTTTTTCACTAGTTTTATTACAGTCATGCTGAGAGTAAGTATTTTTTTTTCCTCAACAAGATAATTCAGATATAGTGGGGAAAGAGGGTAGAATCATGTGTGATTAAATGCCTTGGGTACTATGATAGTGCTATTATAATTGCTTGCTAGATATTAAAACATTTTCCAGTGAAAAATAGAACCTTGGGGAACTAGAAGGCCAATCATAAAGAAGGCTGATGAATTCTCTTGAGGAATATATTAAGAAGACTTCCCACTGTGCTCATATATCAACACCTTGAATTCCCTTAAAGTACATTTCCAGTGTCTTAAATGATCAGTTTCCATCAATTATAATTTCAACAACAGAAAAATAAGTAAATTAAGTGTAGCATATTTGTTTTCAATAATGCTGTGCAGTTTCTAAGATTATGTTTTGAAAAATATTTAATGGTACTGGGAAATATATTTGATAAAAACCTTAAATGGTATAATATTATATAGTATGATTTATTCTTCAAAACGTGTGTGTGTATATATATATATGCACATATTTATGTATACAAGCAGAAACATACAGGAGATTGGTAATCTTGGACATTTCTAAGTATTTCCTTGTTGAGTCCCTTTTTTTTTGTTTTCTCGGTTTCATAATTGCATGTATCTTCTAATCAAGAAAAATAATGAGAAATATTTCCTCAGATGTGTTATAGCAGGGCTGGAATAATACTCTGACAGTGCCTTTATATTTGAATATTGTTTTAAAGTTAAAAGTTTTCATATATGCCATATATTCCAGAATTGAAAAAAGATTAATCTTTTTACAAATGGCACTGTCATTGCTCTAGGTAAATCAGCTAAGTCTTAGGCAATGAATTGAAAACAATAAAGAAATAAATTTAGTCTAAATAGGAGAAATGAGACCTGAATTAAGAGAGATGGTTTAGCAGTGCATAGTTCAAACACTAGAAAAATTAAAATCCTCCTCTCATTGTATAAAGATTTTGCATAATTGGTTTATTTTTAACTGCCGTAAATGATGGAATTCAGTTTTTTTAAGCAGATTCAGTGAATGCAAAAATCTAGTTAATCCTTAATAATCATCATCATAATCACTAGACCTTAAACCAATTAAAATATTAATAAGTAAATAGAAAATAAATCAGAAAACCCAGTGCTAACACAGACTTCAGGGGAGTTGGATTCTTATCAATGTATATTAACATAGTCCAGAAAGTAATTCTCCTAAGGAAAATAATTGCTTCCTTGTTGCATCAATCTCATGTGATTTGGGGGATAATTAAATGAGGCGATGCATATAAATTGCTTATCAGAGTACCTAGCACGTAAGTATTCAGCTCAATACATTAGGCTATCTCTAGAATTATCATCAGTATTATTATCCCTGTGCATGGGCAGTCACTATACTATTTTTGCTCAAGCCACAATAATCTTGGTTGTTTCATATGAAACTTGGTTGAGGAATGAATAATGCAAGATAGACTGTATCAATATACACATTATTTATCTCAGCAGATTTTGGTTCTGAAGTATCATTTTCCATGTGTTTCAGCTTTATTCTTCTTTTTTTTCTGTGTTTATTTTCCATTCAATCATGCATTTGAACTCAAGAGAAATCTAAGACAGAAAAGAGACAACTTGTGTTCCTCTCCACCATGAGCTGAATATTCCCTAAGGAAAGCAAACTAAAACAATCTCAGGAATTTGCAAATCTTTTAAGGAATTGAACTAAAAGAAATAATGTTTATTTTATTTAATGCCCATTTTAATTGCCTACCAGAAAACTATCTTATCTAGTTTCCAAGTTCCCAAATATCAGTATGACACCTCCCAATCTGAGTAAACTCTTGTCCGTATGTCATATCACTATATCCAGATGTACCCTTGATAGTCCTGCCATAATATTTAATTTGTCCAGAATATATTTAAATCTACCATCTGCCTTATAGGTTTTTTTTAAATATGTCCACAAATTATTTAACTCACTTTCTATCAATAGGTAGAGCTTAACTTTAACTCTTTTTATCAATAGGTGGAGCTTAACTCCCATCCCCGTAGTGTGGACAGTAACTCAGTGATTGGCTTCTAATGAATAAAATATGGAGGAAATAACATTGTGTCACTTTGGAGATTAAGTCACGAAAGGCTCTGTGGCATCTTCCTTTCTCTTGGATCGCTCACTCTGTGGAAAACCAGCTGTCATGTTATGAGGTCTACTAATCAGCCCTATCTACGAGAGGACTGATTGGAGATGGCCAGCAAGGAACTCCTGTTTCTTGGAAAGTCCAATGAGTGAGTTCGGAAGAGGATCCTCTAGTCCCAGTCAATCCTTGAGGTGGCTGCAACCCTCATTAACATCTTAACTGCAGCCAGATGTAAGATCCTGCGTCAGAATCACTTGGTTAAGCTTCTGAATGTTGGACCTACAGAAATCTTAGCTAACCTAGGTTTTCTGGTTTAAGTCACTGTTTAGAGGCAAGTGCTTTCATAGCTACACACAATGAACACCTAGTTCGGCGCTGGGATTGGGTGTTAGAGCAGCATAACAAAATTCTGAACTATTGAAGTGGATTGGGAAGCTAAAAAAAGTTTGAGGAAAGTGTTTGTGAAAGCAACAAGACCCTTGAAGAAACTGTATGATTTTATAAACTTTGAGAAGGCTGCAAGTGAGGGCTTATAAGAAAGTGTGAAAACTCTTACTGGAAACCAAAGGGAGGCGGATCTCTGTTATGTAGTAACAGAATATTTAGCAACAATATCATCTGCAGTAATATGGAAAACAGAAAATATACTTACAAACTGAGTGAGCTACCTAAGGGGTTTACAGACAACCTTACATTGAAAGAGTTTTTACAAGTATTAATCTCTATTTTTTATAGCCTTATAGTCTAGCTATAAAATTATTGACTCATACTTCCTATTTGAATTTAATGAACCATATTCCACTGTTATCTTAATTTTTCCATTATCTTCCTGATATTTGATCCCAACACGTGTTTGGTTTTATTTTCCCTTAGTAAGTAACTTGCTTCTTTTTGCATGGAGGCCCCATAAATATTTTTCTTCATTTACTTAACATCCAAAAATTTACTAGAATGTTACAGAGTTGATTGTTCCATGTCAGTTTCTCTGCATATACATTAGGTTTGTTCAATTAGTAGTCTCAGGACTTTTCAGAAATTTTCTTGAATCATAGTTTAAAACGTTAATTTCTTTCATGTTCTGTTTTTGTTTGGGATTCCAGTTGTGTATGTCAGAATTTGCTTATCTTCTATATCTTCTGATCCTTTTACTCTCTATTTTATTTTTGTTTCTTGATGTTTTCATTTCTTAATGTCTCTTGCATACATTAACCTTTATTTTCCTTTGGGCATCCTAATTTAATCACCATTTATAAAATGGAATTTATTTCACTTGTCGTTCTTTACTGAGTTTTGGCAATAATTTGTATTCAAAGTTTTCTGGTTTTGTCCATTTTATATGCACTTTTTGACTTAGGAGTTATTTGATTTCTACAAAGGACGTTCAACATTATTTAATTTATATTGAATACACTAAATTACAGTGTATAGTATATTTTTCTTTGCTTTTTCCTTGATTTATCATAAGCATTTTAATCAGACATACATTTGATTCTCATAATAGTTGTTTGGGGGGATTCCTACTAGTTGCAATCATTATACAAAGCTTTGAATTTTTCTAAAATGACCATAGCAGATATGTCTCCACTGGGAGGAGGCTGGAAGATTCTGCGTTCCTTTCTAGGATCTTCATTTGAAAGGATCCTCTTTTAAAATAAAAAAATAAAAAACCGGGATGCCTGTGTGGCTCAGTGGTTGAGCATCTGCCTTTGGCTGAGGGTGTGATCCCGGGGTCCCGGGATCGAGCTCTATGTCCGGCTCCCTGCATGGAGCCTGCCTCTCTCTCTATCTCTCATGAATAAATAAATAAAATCTTTAAAAAATAAATAAAAATTAAATTAAAAAAACTTCCTTTGTTGGTGTATAGTGAAATAAGATTTCACTGAAAGTATCGTTTTTGAATAAAGAGGGTATATTTCTGATTCTGTTAACCTCCTCTTGTTTCTGCAGGATTCATAATTTTCTCTACTTACCAAATTGTTTCTTATAGTAATGCCTTCCCGAGACTATTACTTCTGGTCATGGGCAATTTCAAACTTGTTTCAATGTAACCTAGAAAACAGCATGCTGATGTGCCAGCTCTCATTTCCCTTTTAGGTACTACTGCCCTCACAATGGAACTGCCTTTGCTGGTGAATTAATTTTGTTCTGTCTCAGCTAGACCCCTGACACCCTTGATTTTTTTTTAATCGTCACCTGACTCTACACACTAATGTGAACTCCAGACAAGCTCTTCTTTTTTTATTTATTAATTATTTTTTTTAATTTATGATAGTCACAGAGAGAGAGAGAGAGAGACAGAGACACAGGCAGAGGGAGAAGCAGGCTCCATGCACTGGGAGCCTGATGTGGGATTCGATCCCGGGTCTCCAGGATCGTGCCCTGGGCCGAAGGCAGGCGCCAAACCGCTGCGCCACCCAGGGATCCCCAGACAAGCTCTTCTTATCTTAAAGGTTAACGTCCCTACTTACATGTAACATTTACATCATTCTTTTTGTCTTGCTTATATTTCAGGCATGAGTTACTGAAGTTTAAATCTCCTCTCCCTTTGTTTTGTGATTTTTAGAAAATGTGTAGACACATTTGCATTTAGTATGCCTTATTTTTTTAAAATTTATTTTGATTTTCCTTACATTTTAAAATTACTTTAATTAATTTATTTTATTTTCAGTCTTTTATATGAAATATTAGTATTAATAACATTTTCCCTGAACACATTTTTTTCTGAACAATTTGGGTGGAATATGATTGGGGTTTTTCTCCCACTATTTTCATATAACTATTAATTTTCATACGTAAGGGGCAGATTTTAAAATATTTGACTAGCCTTTCTATTTTTCCTCAGTTGAAGAAGTGGCTTGACTTACCTAGTTAACTAGCAATGGAAATAGAAACTCTAAACTAAAAGTTTTATCAATTCTTTATTGTTGTAAAAATATTAATAACCACCAAAACAGTCTTATAAGTGTAGTATGCCTAATTTGCCATTTTAGACATTCTATTTATTCATCTACTTCAAAAAAGTCTGAGTTCAGTAAACAATTCTGTGAAAGCCACACACTACCAAATCTCAACCAAATTGAAAGGGAAAATTTCAACATCTATTACTATGAAATATAAACTGAATTCTTTTTTTTATAAACTGAATTCTTAATTTAAAAACTCCAAAAAATAAATCTATAGGCCTAGATAATTTCACTGGAAAATTATTCCAAATACATGTAAAAGAATTAGCAAAAATTACACAAAATTTTCCAGTGTGAAAGAAAAAAATTCTTAACAATTCATTATAAGGGATCAGATACTACAACCAGACAAAGGCATCACAAGAAAAGAAAGCTGGAGAACAATATCTCTTTTGAATACAGCTATAAAAATCATCAACAAAACTCTGGCAAACCAAATCCAGCAACATATACAATGACCAAGTGAGATTTATCCCAAACATGGAAAACTGGTCCAGTATTCTAAAATCAAACAATGGAATAAACCATATAAACAATTTGAAAAAGAAACCATAGGACCCTGTCAATTGACACAGTAAAGCATTTGGCAAAAACCAATACCCATTCATGATTTTACAAAGATAATCAAGTTAGGAATAGAAATGAATGACAGCAAACTGATAGATTACATCTACAAAAAACCCTAAAGCCAGTATCATTTTTAATGGTGAAAGACTGATTAGTGCCCTCCTAAATTTAGGAACAGACAAAGACCACTGCTCTCTCCATTCTTATTCAACATAGTTCTGGAAGGCTAGCCACTGAAATGAGGCAATTAAAGTATGTAAAAAAATTCAGATTGGAAAGGAGTAAATAAAACTGTGTATGCAGATGATATGAATACTTATGTAGAGCAAAACCAAAAAAAATCTATCAGAGTAAAAGGAAAACAGAGACTGGAAAAAAAGTAAGCAGTTTTCAACAGGTTTCAGGATACAAGATCAATATAAAATCAGTCACATTTCTTTATATTAAGAATGACTATGCAGAACCTAAAATGCAAAAATAATTAACAAATGCACCAAGGAATGGAATGCTTAGTTGTTACTTAAAAACAGGGACACCTGGATCCCTGGGTGGCGCAGCGGTTTGGCGCCTGACTTTGGCCCAGGGCGTGATCCTGGAGACCCAGGATCGAATCCCACATCAGGCTCCCGGTGCATGGAGCCTGCTTCTCCCTCTGCCTATGTCTCTGCCTCTCTCTCTCTCTCTCTCTCTCTCTCTCTCTCTCTCTCTCTGTGACTATCATAAATAAATAAAAAAATGTTAAAAAAAATAAAAAAAAAACAGGGACGCCTGGGTGGCTCAGTGGTTGAGCATCTGCCTTCAGCTCAGATTAAGATCCCAGGGCTCTGGGGATCAAGCCCCACATCGGGCTCCCTGCGAGGAGCCTGCTTCTCCGCTTCTCTCTCTGTATCTCTCATGAAAAAATAAACAAAATCTTTAAGAAAAGGAACATCCTAGATTAGCTATAAAATCATAATCTTAATCTTAACAACAACAAAAAGTAAAAGAATTCATTGTGCTTGACCAAAACCTGATATTAAGACTTACTACCTAATTGCAGTAATGCAGTAATAAAGACTATATGGTATTGTTAAAGGGATAGAAATATAGATTCATGGAACATAATAGAGTAACCAGAAATACACCATAACAGATATACTCAATTGATGTTTGACAAAAATGCAGAATTGTAAACGCTGTTCAATAGAGAAAAAATAGCCTTTTCAAAAAATGTCGGAGCAACTGAATATGCAAAGTGAAAAATGAACGAATACTTCAATCTAAATCTCACAACTTGTATAAAAGTCCTGAGATCCCAAAAGAGATCTTGGACTTAGATGGAGGATGTAAAAATATAAAACTTAAAAAAAAAACCGCAAAAGAAAATGTTTGAGATCAGCCCTATGCAAAGCATTCTCATACTTTATACCAGATGCATGATCCACAAAAGGAAAAGTTGATTAATTGAATCTGATAAAAATTAAAATGTTTCATTAAAGTTTATGTGAAAAAGATCAAAAGACAAGCTTCAGATTGAGAAAATGTGGGCAAACCACACACTCAACAAAGTACTAAAAACTGTATTAAAAATTCTGAAAACTCAACAGTTAGGAAAAAAAACCAACAAGAAAGTGGGTAAAAAACATGTAGGGATATTTCACTGAAACGAATATACAAAGGGCAAAGAAGCCCATGAAAAGATTTTCAACATCAGTAGCAATCAGGTAAATGCATACTAAAACCACAATGAGATCATCATGATGTACCAATCAGAATGGCTTAAAAAAAAAAAACTGAAAAACCCAAAGGCCAGAAGGATGTGGAAAAAAAAAAAGATCACTCATATGTTTACTACCAGAATGTAAAATGGTACAGCCAGTGTGGGAAACACTTATTATTATTAATATAAAAAATCTTAAGAAATAAGCAACTGTGGGACACCTGGGTGGCCCAGCGGTTGAGCGTCTACCTTTGGCCCAGGGCGTGACTCCGGGGCCCCAGGATTGAGTCCCACATCAGGCTCCACACAGGGAGCCTGCTTCTCCCTCTCCTGTGTCTCTGCCTCTCTCTCTGTGTGTCTCATGAAAAAATAAGTAAGCAAAGAAAAAGAAAGAAAGAAATAAGCAAATCCTTCCATTAAACAATTTTCTTGTCTAGAAGTATTTAGAAAAAATTCTTTAAAGAAAGGACTTATTCTGGATTGAAAGGTAAGGAAAAAGATTCTAGTTTTTCATCCAAGTTAAGTTCTACTATCACACCAGTTTTTCCATGAGCTTTTGGACACTATCCAACCCTCCAGTTGCTTCTGGAAGTTACCTAATAGCTATTATAAATTCTTCCTGGGCTTAATACAGGAACTAGGGGATGGCCTGATTGTTCTAAATTGCATTTGAGAGCATAAAGAAAGAAAATGACAGACTCAAAATGCACATTGTCCGAAAAAGACTGTTTTAACATCTCTTATTTTCAAAAGAATTTTTTTTCTACAGTTTCAAGGACTGAAAGTTTGTGTCACACTAAAATTTCGTATGTTGCAGCCCTAATTGCCAGTGTGATGGTATTTGGAGGTGAAGCATTTGGGAGGTAATTAGGGTTAGATTAGGTTATGAGAGTGGGGCCCTCATGATGCAATTAATGCCCTTATATGAAGAGGGACAGATAAAATAGTTCTTTCTCTCTCTTCCCACTACAAGCACCGCGGAAAGGGAGAATGTAAAGAGAAGACGGTCATCTGCAGACTAGAGACAGAGCCCCCATGAGACACCACATCACCAGGCACTTTGATCTTGGACTTCTTAACCTTTCGAACTGTGAAAAATGAATATTTGCTGTTTAAGCTAACCAGTCTATGGTATTTTGTCATAACAGAAGCCTGAATGGACTAAGCCAATATTGCCAATATACCCAATTTCACGCAGCCTACTCCTACAGTTTGCCAAATTTAAAAGCTCTGTCCTAAGAGTAATGAAGTAAATTTCTTGATTACTAAATTAGGGAGCAATTGAATATTATTATGCTCATTTTAGCTTCTCAAAAATGTCCCTTTTGGAGTGGTACTACTTCCATAAAGTAGGAGTTCATTTGGCTTCTCAAGGCAAGGCTCTTAATATGGGAGAAATTGGTTGGATGTCGGCTAATGATGGGAGCCAGTGGCTGGCAAACTATTTATGTGGCACCTCTCAAAATGCCCCAAACACCAAAAGAATCACTAGTACTTTCTAATATATATGGAGATTATATTGGACCATATTTATGGCTAATGTAATGAATAGAATTAATATTGTGAAAATGTCAATGTTACCCAGGGCAATTTACACATTCAATGCAATACTTATCAAAATACCATGGACTTTCTTCAGAGAGTTGGAACAAATTACCTTAAGATTTGTGTGGAATCAGAAAAGACTCTGAATAGCCAGGGGAATATTAAAAAAAAAACATACCTGGGGGCCTCACAATGCCAGATTTCAGGTTGTACTACAAAGCTGTGGTCATCAAGACAGTGTGGAACTGGCACAAAAACAGACACATAGATCAATGGAACAGCATAGAGAATCCAGAAGTGGACCCTCAACTTTATGGTCAACTAATATTCGACAAAACAGGAAAGACTATCCACTGGAAGAAAGACAGTCTCTTCAATAAATGGTGCTGGGAAAATTGGACATCCACATGCAGAAGAATGAAACTAGACCACTCTCTTACACCAGACAAAAAGATAAACTCAAAATGGACGAAAGATCTAAATGTGAGACAAGATTCCATCAAAATCCTAGAGAAGAACACAGGCAACACCCTTTTTGAACTTGGCCACAGTAACTTCTTGCATGTATGAAGGCAAGGGAAACAAAAGAAAAAATGAACTATTGGGACTTCATCAAGATAAGAAGCTTTTGCACAGCAAAGGATACAGTCAACAGAACTCAAAGACAACCTACAGAATGGGAGAAGATATTTGCAAATAACATATCAGATAAAGGGCTAGTACCCAAGATCTATAAAGAACTTATCAAACTCAACAGCAAAGAAACAAACAATCCAATCATGAAATGGGCAAAAGACATGAACAGAAAACTCACAGAGGAAGACACAGACATGGCCAACAAGCACATGAGAGAATGCTCCGCATCACTTGCCATCAGGGAAATACAAATCAAAACCACAATAAGATACCACCTTCACACCAGTGAGAATGATGAAAATTAACAAGACAGGGAACAGCAAATGTTGGAGAGGATGTGGAGAAAGGGGAACCCTCTTGCACTGTTGGTGGGAATGGGAACTGGTGCAGCCACTCTGGAAAACTGTGTGGAGGTTCCTCAAAGAGTTAAAAATAGACCTGCCCTACGACCCAGCAATGGCACTGTTGGGGATTTACCCCAAAGATGCAGATGCAGTGAAACGCCGGGACACCTGCACCCTGATGTTTCTAGCAGCAATGTCCACAGTCCTCAAACTGTGGAAGGAGCCTCGGTGTCCATCGACAGATGATGGATAAAGAAGATGTGGTTTATGTATACAATGGAATATAACTCACCCATTAGAAACGACAAATACCCACCATTTGCTTCGATGTGGATGCACCTGGAGGGTATGATGCTGAGTGAAGTAAGTCAACCGGAGAAGGACAAACATTATATGGTCTCATTCATTTGGGGAATATAAAAAATAGTGAAAGGAAATAAAGGGGATAGGAGAAAAAATGAGTGGGAAATATCAGAAAGTGAGACAGAACATGACAGATTCCTTACTCTGGGAAACGAACAAGGGGTGGTGGAAAGGGAGGTGGGCAGGGGATGGGGGTGACTGGGTGAGGGGCACTGAGGGGGGTACTTGATGGGGATGAGCACTGGGTGTTATGCTATATTTGGCAGATTGAACTCCAATAAAAAAATAAAAATAAATTTCAAAAAAAATAATGTAATGAATTAAAAATTTTACATTTTTTTTATTTTAAATTCTTAAATGGTCTAGTATTCACTCATCTGGCTGAGTAGCACTTGGACTTTATGTTGAATATGATAAAATTGAGTTTAGATATTAAAATTTAATTTGCATTATGTAATGGAAAAAATCAAAGGAGCTAAAAATGTTAGAAGAATTACATCATGTGAATCCCATTCAATCACAGCTTGCCATGTCCCCCAAGAATCCTCTAAGACCCCCTCTTTGAAAACTGTATTAGTGAGGTGAATAGCAACATAACAAAACACACTTGTGGTAGTTGGTATGTGCAGTCTGAGAATGTTGGTGGAAGATTATGCCAGCAAACAGTGTTTCCAAATCACTGAAGATAGTAAGATTCTCATATGGCAGAAGCACTATTTATCAGAGGCAATGAAGAACAGAAAAATAGCAACAAAGGTGATCTATTCATAGGAAACTTTTAAGAGAGTGTTGATGGCATTTGTAGGGCAGTTACTGCTGGGTTTATAAACCAAGAAAACTGTAAGTCTGGGGGATTACAAGCTTGACTGAGCTTGACTAAGTTCATTAAAGTAGATAGCTAGAACCCTTCTCTTTCCCCCAGTGTGTACTCCCAATACGGTGTGCTCTCTGAGGGAAGTGCAGTCTACATACTCTTGAGGAAGGACCCCGCGACCAAGTATCATGTGTACATAGTGGTATGTTAATAAAAGGATTTGGGGCTTGAGTCTGCCTGTTAGTATAATGGAACCCCAAATTAACTCACACAATGGTGAACCTTCAACTTGTGAGCATGTAGTTGGGATAGATATTTGGAGCAAATGTAGAGTTCATTGTATTGGTCCATGACCCTTGGCATAAAGAATTCTATTTTGTTTTATTTTAAAGAGCCGAGAAGATGTGCTCAGAAATTACCTTCTCTATCAAACAGAGTAAGAAAAAGCAATGCCATACCCTGAGGTCATCGTAGTGTTAGAACCACATCAAAGATTTATAATTTTCAGAGGTGATTATGCCTTTAATATCAACGTATAACCTATCTGAAATACTCTGAAAAAGACAGATGGGTCTTAAAACTAAGAGTGTATCACTATAAACTTAAGGTGGGTTTCAAACTGCAACTTTTTTCAGATGTGGACTCTTCACTGGAGCAGAGAGCATACTTCCCAACGCCTGATAAACAGCTATCTATGGGAAATTACTAACAGCAATAACAACAACAACAACAACAACAACAACAACAAACCCTTTGCTTTCTCCTGGAAAGAACAGTGATGCACTTTCCTAACATGCCTCCGGCTTATGTCAATATCAATATCTTCAGGGATATGTGTGACAGAAGCCAGTCTAAACAGACACTTATTCTCATCAATCAACAAGACTTCATAGTGTGTCATTACATAGAGTACACACTAAAGTACAACTGGAGATAAAGAGTAACAATACTTGATCATTAGAAGTGGGAGAGACAAGGATTATCTTCACAGAGGTCTTAAAGGAAAACATAGATTGCATACATTACCAGGGTGTCTATTCTTACCTCAGAACTATATTTCCCTCATTTCCCTTCTAGGGTCTTATGAAGAAGTTGCCTATGGTCTGTTGACTGACGAATAAAAATGATAACAGTTCCAAGTGGCTCTGCACAATATGTTGGCAGCAGCCAGAAAGGACTGCTAGAGCATCTCAGTCCCTTTCAGTGATGACTTGAAGGGAAGTGGAGAAGACAAATTATTTCAGGGATTGAATGCATTTCATGGTCTACTTTGTTTGAAAATTTGAGTACCTAACTTCAGATATTAAACTCTACTCCTATCGGGAATGTCGATACATATATTGATGTGGTCATCTCATCTTCAAAACATGTAGATAAAAACAATCCTAAATATATTTAATTTATGTATTGAGCTAACACTATAAAGTGTCATATTGGAGGCAATGTATGATGAAGATTTGGCTTTATTTATTTTCTAGTCCAACAGCTATTTGACTCTTGGTATTTACTGAAAAACTCACTTATAAGTGTTTAATTTTAGCAATTTTATCTAGAATATGTGTGAATAAAATGCCATTTAAAATTCTTGCCTTTGTCTACGTAATTAAAGGGACAGAAAAATATCAAACATTATATATATTCTCAACTTTTTAAATATTTGATGTTACTTACATTATAAAAGACGGGTATAACAAAATAAAGCCCAGAAATGAGAGTTGACAAAGGCATCGTTTTACCTAATAAGAATACTGTAGGTTTAAAAGATTACTTGAGAATAATTGTTTTTAAAAGATGATCCAATAGAGGAAAAGAAATACATTAACTCATCGCCCAGGTACAATATCATTCACTCTCGTTCAGTATTGAAAACAATTTTTAGAATTTTATACCAAAGGACATCCTTTCAATTCTCAATGTGAAAAAGAGAATTATTTATTCTTAATAAACTCTGGTTGTTAAGACAGAATTATTCATAGTACATTATTATAAAGTCACCTCGGGGGCATCTCTGACATACACGCAACAGGATAAACTTATTTTGCTGGCTTCTGGCTTTTCTGTTATGTTCCCATAGAAGCAAATAAAAAGCTTTCAAATCACTTGTTTTTCAGAATTCATTCAGCCTATTTTGATAAATCACATGTAAGAGTCCAGATACTGTTAAACTCATGAAGGAAAATCCTTTCTTAGGTTTATATAGGGCCCAGAAGGGAGGCAATCTATTTGTGCCCCAAGTGAACAACTGTTTTATTCCTTTCACATAACTCTACTCTTCCACTCAAGATATGCAATAAGCTACAAGACTAAATGCAGGCTTTAATCACTGGTGTGCAAACCAATAGTTTCATACTCAGGTCCTATGTTAGGTCAAGGCATAACCTCAATTGAAGCAAAGAACATAGGAAATCTCTTAGAAAAGCCAGGAGAGAATAGTTGTTAAGTGAGCAAGCTCTGGAGATACCATTCCTGGTGCCCATCTCTCCCCACTACCAACTAGCCTCATTAGTTAAGGCAAGTCACTTTTCCTCCTCTGTAACGTAGGAGAAATAATAGCTCCAAACTCAAAGAAGTGTGAGGGTTGTATGAGAGAATATACAGTAACAACTTGAGACAGAGTTGAGTAAGTATTGGAATCTGTTTGATTTTCCATTACACTTTATAGAATAGGATAAAGAGAAGAAACCACATTATCTTCTTAAAATCAGTATATTTGTCAGCATGCTACCTCAGAATCCTGATGCAGATAAAGTAAATGATGACATTTTTCTGCAAAAACTAACAAAGTCCTTTTACTGTTTAAGAGCATGCTTAGTTAAAATTATGCTGAATTATTCATGATAATTTGAATGTGGAATCTTTGTTAAAATCTGAATACATCATAGTTTTACAGTAATAAGTAAAGTGGTGTTATTTATTAATCAAACTTTGCAAAATGACAGTTTGGGCCTGACTGGAAAAAAGAACCAGAATTTTAAAAAATTAAATAACAGGTTTAATAGACATTTTATGGTCCTCAAGATTGTGCCACAATTACCAAAATGTCATTTATGTGGATGACAATAATTTCACATAGGCCTGCATTTAGCTTCTGAATATATTTCTTACTGAGATCTTTATTGTTTTGTAGATCTTTGATTATACATATACAGAGAGGCAAATTTTATATATTTGTCTTATCAAGATTTCTATACTAAGTTTGTTTGTTTATGTGGGTAGAGAAATGGCAGTGTGGTTTCAGTAGGAGAAAAGGGGGAAAAAAGAACTCCAGTTCACCAATAATCATTGATGAACAGTATCCTAAAATGGAGAACCTTAACGATATTCCTATCTTCTCAGCCATCATCTGTGTGATAGTTTAGCAGAGCTCAGAAAGTCAACTCTTTGCCTTGGAAGTGTTAGCATTCTATAATTTTATGAAAAATGATCAAAGTAGGATGTGTGTCACTGTTGAGATTACATAGAGATCGTACTAGGAGACAAAGTGTGCTTGAGTCATAGAGTCCGATGTATTTAGCAAGTGGAGAAATAACTGGAGAATGGGTATGAGAACTAACTGGGCTCACTCAGAATTGTTACTGGGCTAGTTCCATCATTCTGTTATAAATTCCCACTAGGATTTATGAGATTAGTTTTTATTAATCCCTTGATATGAAAATTATCTTAGAACCATAATCTCATTACTCTTTCTTTTCTAGTTTGCCTATTTCATTGGCTAAGAGCAACATTTTGATAGTGAAACATACTATACAGTGGACATTATCTTGTTTTTGCCTTTAAGGAGGAAAAAACTCCACTATTTTGCCACTAAGAATGATACTTCTGAGAGGTCTCTAGTAGGTATTTTTTGTCATGAGAAGGATGTTTCTGTATATACTAAAAGTGCTACACTGCTAGGTATTTTTACAAACATTTTTTTCACTTTGTTGCAGCAGTTAGTACCATCATTTCTAAGGTCCAGATGAAGAAAAGAAGACCCAAAGATTCAATGGGCATCAAGGTCGTGAAACTACTCATGAGGGTCAGAATTAAACATAGGGGCATGAAGTCCTGTAACTTTTATTATACTGTAAAACACTCCTCTACTCCACTTTTGTTTCTATTTTACCACTTTTATAACACATCCCACAACTCACAGCCGTATTGATCTTTTGAAAACAGCGCTTTCATCATTTCATTCTTATTTTCAGGAATTCCCGGTGACTCTTGTTACCTTTCATACTATAACATTTTATCATTATATCACCAAACTCACTTTCTATTATCTGCCGGACACCAGGAGCTCATCCCTTTTATTTTCTATTGGATATTATCAACCCATTAGATCTACATAGTATACATGGGCAAAGTCTTATTGAGCATGCATTTATAATGACATTTACTATAATTTTCTTCTGTTCTTTACAATCAAAAGTTTAAACATTTGATTTTCCAGGTGTCTTTGCAAGTACAGGTGACTCTAGGATGTAATTTTGGCCAGTGAGACGTAGTCAAAAGTTTCTGAGTAGGACTTCTGGGAAAGCAGTTTTTTTTTTTTTATGACAGGCACACAGTGAGAGAGAGAGAGGCAGAGACACAGGCAGAGGGAGAAGCAGGCTCCATGCACCGGGAGCCCGATGTGGGATTCGATCCCGGGTCTCCAGGATCGCGCCCCGGGCCAAAGGCAGGCGCCAAATTACTGTGCCACCCAGGGAAAGCAGTTTAATAGAAAGAGGTTCAATCGGTATCTCTTTTTTGTGTTTGGTCTCCAGGTCCTACCTTTCTTCCCAACTAGAATGTATATGCCAAAGTTGGAGGTGAAACAGACATATTGCAGCCATGTTGTACACAGCTACATGTTCCAGATAGAAAGAATTTGATTGATAATATCATGCGCTGTTATAATAACATACTTCCACCTAATTCTAAACTCACTGTACATTAGGGGGAAAAAAGAAAGAATATTTAAGAGTGTAAACCACTATTGCAGAATTTTCTGATATGAACACTTCCTGTCTTGTTTTCCCTTTTCTTCCTAATACCTACTTCTATCCCTCTCTTCCATAGGCAACAAACTAATGTGCTCCATACATGTTCTTAATTGGCAAATGTCATTATAAAACATGTTTCTTTGTTTCATGACTATGTTATTTTCATTTACTCAAGTGGCAATAAGCTTTAAAACCTATTTACTAATATATATATATATATATATATATATATATTTACTATTTTTCCTATTCATCACCAGATTTTTGAGATCTATCCGTGTGCTCTATGTACTATAGTCTCTTCCCTCTTACTACTTCTACTTTACTATTTATTACTCATATACCTAGAGACAGACACCTTGTGACAGCAAACAGTTCCCATTAACACCTTTTAGGTCTTCTCAAGACCTCTGAGAATTTTTTTTCCTTTGGGAACACAGCATTCAGGATTAGGATCACTAAATCTTAATGTTTATGCAAGCTTGATTTCCCTAGATACTGTCAAGGATTCCCTTTCTTCATAGCCTTGTCACCTGTAGATTGTATCCACATCTAAATATTTTCACGTTGTTTTAATTTGCTTTTTTCCCCCTGACTACTTAAGTTTGCACAGCCACTGGGCTACAACTCTTGTAAACTAACTGTTCATTTCTATGTCAGCTTTACTGTTGAAATGTTTTTTCTTTTTATTACCCTATAACTAGAGCTCTTTCCTATTTATGTCATTAATATTTTGTTTTAGTTCTATATATGTAGAGGATATTTAGAAATATATTTAACTGGTTGTTTAAATATCTGTAACTTTGGTCATAGAGAATGTCAGTGAAGATAATTTAAATATTTGTGAGTGTATTATCAAATCTGTTCTAGTCTGCTGTGCTTTTTACATCTAAGAGTTTTCACCCCTTGGTAACATTAAAAGCTCTTCTCAGTCTTTTTTCTATTACCTTTATACTTTTTTTCCTTGTACTTGAGAATATTAATACACTTTAAGTGCAACATAATTTGGAAAAAAACAATGACATAGCTGCCCTCCTCTCAATAGAGTTTTCTCAACACTACCTACTAAATAACTCATCCTTGTCCCATCCGTAATAAAACGTTTCCCACATAAACACATATGTTTCTCATACACACATACATGTTTCTGTGTCTTCCATTTTTTACTCCTAGTCAAATTCCTTGGTTTTGTACTTAGTACTATGGTTTCTCAGTATACTTTAGTATCTGTCAGTAGGAGTACCTTATCATCAATGTTGACCTGCAACTGAATACTCTCATATCCATTTTAGAATAAGATGGTCAAATGTCTCAGAATATAGAGCTGCTCAGCCTAAAATCTTATTTTGTTTGTTAATGATAATAATGATAATGTCTGTTATTCTGGAAGAAATTGACATGTTAGATATATAAAAATGTAGCTATTCATCCTTGTACATGGTATATTTTTCTATTTATTTAAATCTATTGTTACAACCTTATGTATTTTACTATTTCATTATAGTTGTAATTTACTCTATAAAAGTGTTAGTTCTCTATGTTGGCTGCTAAGCATTTAATACTTTGGTTGTTATTATGAGTAATATTTGTTTAAATAATGCTTATTATTTGATTCTGCTGCCACAAAGAAGTGCTATTAATGGCCATAAATTAATCCTTTATCCAGCCATCTTGATGAATTTTTTCATATGTTGATTCACTTTTTACATCACATTTTTTAAAAATTCTCTTTTCCAATCCTGTTTCTTTTTAAAAAAAAGATTATTTATTCATTCATTCATTCACTCATGAGGGATACAGAGAGAAAGGCAGAGACATAGACAGAAGGAGAAACAAGCTCTCTACAGGGAGCCTCACGTGGGATTCGATCCCAGGATCCCAGGATCACACCTTGAGCCAAAGGCAGATGCCCAACCACTGAGCCACCCAGGTGTCCTCATGTGTCTTATGCATTTTCCTTATAGTTTCACCCTTCTCTCCTAGTAATGTTAAACATTAGAAGTGAGAATATCACTGATAATGTACGAACTTAAATACATTAACAAAAATGTCACTCTGTTAAGCATATTTGCTACTTCTGTCAGCAATATACCTTTAACAATAATTAGATAAGATACAATATATTCCTAATATTCATAAATTAAATGGTCTTTTTTTTCCTTTATCATACCTAACTGGTTAATAAAATCAGCTGAAAAGTTTTTCTACTTTCTCTCTTTTCCTATAATTACTTAAACTCCTTTTACAAGATATTGATTATCTGTTCATTACAAATCTGATAGATTTCACCTTTAATGTCAAGGATGATGAATGATATAGCCCTCCAAATATTAAAGCAATAATAAAATATTAAATTGTGCTTCTTATTTCTCTTAGAAGCTGATATGTAAATGAGACAATAAGTAAAACAACATAAATAAAATTTCAATTTCAATTTCAAAAATTTAACAAATATTTATACTTAGAATTATATACACCTAAGCAGAAAATGCTCGCTTATATTAAGCCAAAGGAAAGTTTTAAAATATTTACCATAAAATAATCTACAAAAAAGCCTTATTTTCTCTAAAGAATCAAAAGCATACAAAATATGCTCTTTATTCACAATGTAGTAAAATAGAAATTAATAATTTTTAAAATATGGTAGGAGTATAAAATTTTTGCATACTAAATAAAATACTCTTACTAACTCTTTCTAGAAGGAATTATCTAAAAAATTAAAAATATTTAGAGCTAATGTCAATGAAAACATTAGAAACTAAAATTTGTGGGACATTGAAAAAGGCACATAGAGAGGAATGTGTAGTGTAGACACAATGATGAAAAGGCAAATTAGAGAAAAATAATGAGCTACCAACCATTCAAGAAGTAGAAAAATAAAGAGAAAAAAATAAATAAAGTTTTTATAAAGTATAAAAAGCAAGAACATAGGGAAAAATATATAAGTAAGCCTGACAGAACCAACAGCAAGTTTCTAGAATGATAGATGAGATGGGCAAACTACCAGTGATGCTGACCAAGAAATAAAAAAGGGGGAAATATATAAATGAAAGTGTAAATATATACTACCATAATAAAGGTTTAAAACAATAATTACAGAATAATATGCATGTCTACAGGCTAACTAGTTCTATAACAAAAACAAAATGGAAGAGTATTTAAAAATATATATAATATGCTAGAATTGGGCAAAGAAGAGTTAGGAAGGATGAATGAACAGATGTACACTGAAGAATCTGAAAACCCCCTCCCTTTATTTCCTTTAAACAGAAGCGACACGTGTGTCTCATGGAAGGCAGAGTAATGGTCCCCTGAACATGTCCAAGACATAATCCCAAGGATCCTATAAATATGTTACTTTACCTCTCAAAAGAGTATTACTAATCAACTGACCTTCTGCTAAAAAGCCATCCTGGATTATCCAAGTGGAATCAGTGAAATTGAATGGACCTGTAAGAGTGAAAGAAAAGGCAGAAACAACTGTCAGAGACACCAACAGTGAAGAAGGGACAGAGGAGTTTCTAAATATGATGAGGACTTGGCCCACCACTGGCAGCTTTGAAGCTGGAGAAAGGTCTAGAGCCGAGGGATGTGGGCAAGCCCTGGAGCTGTCAGCCACCCAGGAAGCAAGGACCACTCAGGAAACTGCTACATGTCAACCACCCACGTGAGTAGGGGGATGCATTCATCCCGAGAGAGGCTCCATAGAGAAACCTTGAAGGGCACGTCAGTACCAGACCTCTAAACTGCAGCATTCGAAGATAAATAAATCTGTGTTGTTTCATTGATAATATTTGAAAGCAGCAATAACAAACTAATATATGCTGTGAACTTATTTCAGCCTTATTTCCTGCCTCTCCCCAAAGATCCCGTGTTCCAACCATGTTAAATTACTTGCAGTTTCACAGGTGATTCACACGTCACGAATTTTAAACTTAGACACTTTTAGAAAAATAGTTTTCTCTAAGAATTATCTTACTGAGGAGCCCTACTTAACTATCAAAAAACCCAAAAAGAACTCTTCTATGTAAAAATTTCTCTGACTCTCTTCTTTGCAATTCTGCCTTTCTTCTCTACTCTTTGGTAAAAATAGCAAGACTGAGTTTGAGAGGGCAAGGGCTGTATCTTATTTAACTTTAAACTTCTGGCTTAGAAACAAACAAACAGGAAGAAGTAACAAATACTTCTTTTATGAATGAATGGCACATTGGCAGGAAGTCTCCTGACTTCATAAATCTCGGGAGTCAATCAGCATACAAAGCAGGAAATAAATTTCAGGCATAGAGATGAAGAGAAACATAGAAAGGCGGCTTTGGAAGCATTTTATAACTATCTGACACACACACGCAAAAAAAAAGTAAGGAAGGATAATGCTTGGATGTGCATTTTCCCCCTGGAAATTGTCTTTCTGATGATCCATGCTTCAGTCAATTCACTTTGACTAATAGCCTACTCCATCAATAGTGACATATCACTAAACTCTGGTGCACATTTTGGGCCAGAGGAAACATCTTTAAAATTATTTCCGGGATTGCCTGACTGCCTACATGTCCTCATCTTTTAAATATTTTATTTTTGGTGTCTGCACAAATGTTATCTATCTCTAAAGGAAAATTCTCAAGGCTAAGCACCAGGTCTATATTTGGTTTACCTCTCAATACTTTTTTTAAAAAATTGAATGTAGCAGAGTATTCTATACCTTCTATACATTCAAATGATCTAAATCTATTTTTTTAATTTAGAAAATGAAATAAACATGATCTTCCACTAGATTTTTCCTTATTAGCCAAACGAGTTAATCTGCCTCTCTGCACCGTGCACCTATGTACATGGACCAACAATCATTGTTCAATACTCAGAGCACTCCAGATGGCTTTTCAATGGTAAAACCTGCAACCAGAAGTCTAGTTGAGCTTATCTCTTATTTACACTTGATTCTGGGCTGCTGAGATATTCAAATGACTGAACCGCACAAGTACACCTCGATACATATCATATGTTCTATTTTTAATAATTTTATATCATTTGTTGAAAATAGTATCTTAGTTGAAATAGGAAACCATTAATATTAAATTGAAAATTCTCTTACTTACTTTCTTTTTTTACTTACTTTCTTCAATTAATTTTCCCTGATCACTCACAAAGATTTTTTAAATGACTATTTACATTAGTTTAATAAATCACTAAAGAATGAATTGACAAATAGAAAATCTATTTTAATGGCAAATGTCTAAAAATGAATTGAAAACAAAGTACTATTGATTTCAAATGAATCTGCTCATCTTAAGCAATTTATCACATTACAAAAAAACGTTATTTAGAATTTCCAAAATAATACGTAATACAAACTCAGAATTTGGTACAATACTGCTCTATCTTTGACTTTTTCCAAAGTGTTTCAAAACCTAGAACCTGAAAGAGACACTCATTTTCATAAAGCACAAATATTTATTTTCATCTTCATGAAAATATTATGAAAAATCAATTATAAAAATCATGTAACATTT
The DNA here is from genome assembly GCF_905146905.1 of Nyctereutes procyonoides. Lineage (NCBI taxonomy): Eukaryota > Metazoa > Chordata > Mammalia > Carnivora > Canidae > Nyctereutes > Nyctereutes procyonoides. Next base: position 171,063 of record NW_026575095.1, read on the forward strand.
TTACTCCACTGCTGTTATACTCATATTTTGGAATTGAGAAAACTGAGGCTTATAGAAGTTGATTATTTTAAAATAACCTGGTTTGTTTCAGAGTAAGAATATAAATCCCTTATCTATTTATTCCAAACCCACATAACACAGCTACAATTCTGTGCTTCCCTTTTCTCAAGTTAATTAAAAAAAAATACTGGGATTTCTATTTAGCACATACATGTATTGTAGTATAGCCAATCTTTTGTATCTAAAATATTCTTCATTCTTCCCAACTTTGTAAATGATTATTCTGCAAAGAAAGCACTGGATACAGGACCTGCTGCAATCAGCACTCATTGTTAGCTTCTCATATTACTAGTATTATTGTCATTCTTGTTACCCTCTCTATTGTAGAGATTTAAAAATATCGAATTCAAGAGCCAAGTAATTTCACTCGAGGTGATAGAAACAGTAAGTGGCTGAGTTAGAGTTTGAAATCAAATGTTTCTAGTCCTATTTAGCAGAATTTACTGAGCCATATCCGCTAACTACCAAATGTGCAAGTCCAAAAGATTAGCATCCTGAAACATTCTGGTTTCTCAGATCTTCAGCATCCTGTAATAATATATACGTAGTCGCCCTGACGATCCTTGCCCCTTAATGAAATCTGCTTAATGTGATTTAAAACAAATTCCTCCCTTACCTAACTATACTTTACAATTAATCTACTAAACCCAATAGCTTTGTTCCTAAGCATCTTATGTACTTCTGTGTATTTGACATGTCTCCAGAAATACAGGAGATAAAAATTATATTAATTTCCATTTGTGCAAAACACCATGTGGCTTTCAAAATATGTTGATATTTCCATATAAATTATCATTGAACAATTATAGCAACCATCTGGAAAACCCTGCGAGATAAGATAAAAAAACATTTTACTGCATTTATCAACCAAATAAGTTTAGAGAAGATGGGCAATACAGAAAATTACACAGCTTAAGTGGCACAGTAGCAACTGGATTGAGTTGTCGATGTGTGATCCCTCCATTTTTCATCTCCCCACATTCTCCATATTGTTGCACTAATCCCGCTTCACACCTAGGCCTTAACTTGAAGCTTCCAGATTTAAAATATGCACCAAAGTTGCTCATAAATGGATGACAGAACTCTAATGGCTATAGACATGGTCCTCTTCTTAATTTTTTCTATTAATATGGCAACACATTAAATATGGGAGAAAAAGTAATGAATATTCAAATATCTCTTTTTGTTGTTAGTCATGTCATACTCCTTACAGGACACAAATCTGGTTACACTTGTTTCAATTTTGATGAGAAAAATTTCATCTATGAAGTAATACTGGCATCAGTGGACAGTGCTGGTATAGTTTTCCTTCAATGCATTTCCTTTTCCACCTGTAATGTTAAATATGGAACAGTACTTTGTTCATTTCATAGAAGTATTAGAAGTGAAACTGCTAAGGAAAATGACATCTAATTGTCATTTCTAACTTGTAGTCCATTAGACTTCTTGCCTCACCACCATTTAAACTATTATTCTTCTCTTCAGAATTATTGACATTTTCGGCCAAGTATTTAAGTAGATTGAAAGTTTTATCTTCAAACAAAAAGCATATGATTTAAACTTAGTGTAATGTCTTTTGACTTTTATACTGAAACTCATATTAAATCACATTTCTATGGAGCAGGAGAGAAATACTGTGTGTGTCAACTGGCTACTGTTTTATTAATTTCCATTCATTTAAAATGTCAAAGGAAAGGAAGCAGTAAATCTAAAGCACAAAGTTAAGTTCAAGAACTTAATGAGGTGTGATGTGGTATTATTTAGAAAAAGTTTTATTATATAAATCTATACAAGTTTCAACCATGACTTAAAAACCTTTATTCTAAAACTTAGAATGTTTTAATTTCCTTAATGCTAGAGAGGTAAATTTAAAGAAGAATCAAAATCTTTTTCTATTAAAAAAAAGCATTTTATATCTTACTTAGTAGTTTTCTCTTCTCAGCCTCTAAAATTTACTATCCAAGAATGTATGTGAGCCCATGTAGATTGATTACATGTTCTTTACCATTTGTAGTACCTGTTCTTCTATTCTATGCTATGGCTTCCCGGGTATGAGCACATGTTTGATTCCTGAATTTCTTACTTTCTATGATTCAGGATTGAGAGCTAAAATGTCTATATTCTGATTCAATTGTACCATGTTTTATTTTGCTGTGGTGGTGATTTATTTCTTACATAATTTTTTAAAGAAATATTTGATCCATTCATAGAAGAAGACAGTATAACAGAGCCCCATGTGCCTATGTCCAGGTTTACTGAATGTTAACATTTGTCATATAGAGTCAGAACTTCCTTTTTTGAGAACAAAAATATTACAGACACAGCTGAAGTCTTGTGAAATGCTCTACATCACATTTATTCTCACCAATTGTCATCCCCAATAACAAATTCAACCAAGAAGTTAGTGTGTTTTCAACGTATCCATGCATTTTAAAATTATATTACATATGTATGGGCTTGCCAACAGAGTATGCCAATTATAGTTTGTTTTTAAAGTTGACATGTATTACACCTGTGATATTATGCTGCAATCGGCTCTGTTTTTAAAAGCATTGTTTCAGTTTTATCCATTTCACGTACACATGTAGCATGAGTCCATTGTCACTTTTCTAAATATTTACTTATTTTTATTTTTATTTTTTAATTTTCTAAATATTTAATCATGCAAATATATATGCCCAGATATAGTTAGTTATTCCCATATTATAGTTGCTTCCAGTTTTTCAGGTACAAACAATTCCGCAATAAACATTAGGATAATCTTCCATATGAAAGTATGCAAGGGTTTTACAAGTGTAGTTGCTGGGGTAGAAAGTGTGCTTTTTACTAGATTTTTTTTAAATGTTCTCAAAGGTGGTTACACCAATTTATACTACCACCAAGAGTGCGTATTTCTTGAGCTACTTTCTCAGCAATGCTTGATGTTGGCAGATTTTACATATCCCCCAATCTGCTGCATGCTAAATTACATCTTACTGTTGTTTAATCTTCACTTAAATGACTATTCATAAGCTTACCATCATTTCTTATGTTCTTTAGTCACTTTTATGAAATGTTAATAACTTTTACCCATTTTCTAATTTTTCTTTTTATTGATTTACTGGGGATTTTAAAAAATACATTCTGTTCATTCATCCACTGTTAGTTATATATGTCACAAGTATATTTTCCTAGTCTGTGATTTGACTTTTCCTTGGATATGATGCATTAGTTTGGACAGCTTTTACTTTTAATCTAGCCAATGTCATTAAGCTATTCCTTACTGGTTTATCCACTTGCCAAGCTAGGTGAAAAACTGACTTCTTCCTTTTTTTAATTTTTTTTTCATGATAGTCACACACACACACACAGAGAGAGAGAGGCAGAGACATAGGCAGAGGGAGAAGCAGGCTCCATGCACTGGGAGCCCAACGTGGGACTCGATCCTGGGTCTCCAGGTTCCTTCCCTGGGCCAAAGGCAGGCACCAAACCGCTGTGCCACCCAGGGATCCCCTCCTTTTATTCTAAAGTATGAAAACTGTGTTTTATGTTTTATATCCAAGTATTAAACACACTTGAATGGCTTTCATTGTGTAGGTAGATAAATGATCCAATTCTGTAAATATTTCTTACATAATAATAATAAGCAATTTTCCAAGAATTTTCTCTTTTTTCTCTGTGTGGAGCAATTAGAATTATCTCTCTAAATTACAGGTTCATAAGTAGTTTTGTATTTCTTTTTCCAGTCATTCAACTCCCACCAAAACCACTGTTATTTCTATTGCCATAGATGAATTTCTACATTCTTGAAAATCATAAAAAAGTAATTATATACTACATACTATACACATATATATGTAAAGTTTGTATACACACACACACACATATATATATATATATATATATATATATATATATATATATATATAAAGTTTGGAGATACAGTCATGTGGTCAAATGCCTTAGGAGGCAAGGTAGATTGTCTGGCATACCTCTCTTAACTATCTAATTCTATTTGTGTCACTTAGTCACACAACTTACTTGTTACTTCAGGACATACCTGGTGCCATTTTCATAGATCTACTTCTATTTCAGCTGAAGTGGTAGCCCTGATGCTCTCTGAATCTCCTTTGGTAATTTCCCCTCTGCTTGAAGAACAGCACAGGTTCACAGCTGAACTAGCTCTATCATCAGATACTGTGAAGTCCAAGAAATCCAGCAAACTTTCTTCAGTTTGTCCCACCTTTGTCTCTTTCATTTCCAAATGGCAGTGCTTCTGCTTGTATGATCCCATAAGCTTTTTATTGAGTGACATTGTAGACACACCCATGGTGTTTTCTTTATTATACAATTTCTCATTTTTTGCAATACAGATAGCTTTAAAATGTTCCCAATCATCAAGTTCTGTTTTTGTTTTTTTAGTAATTCTTTCTTCATCTCTGTCCTTTCACATTTTACTGTAAGTAAAAGGAAGAACCAAAGCACTCCTTTAACACTTTCTTTAGAAGTCTCCTCAGTTAAAAATTCAGTTTCAATGGTTGCAAGTCCTAACTTCCGCAAAACACTAGAACACAGTTCAGGCAAGTTCTTTGCCACTTCATTACAAGTAACACCTTTCCTTCAGTTTCCAATAACATGTTCCTCATTTCCATTTGAGATGTCATTAGAATTACCCTTAAGCCCCGTATATCTAACATGTACCTCAAAACTTTCCAGCTGGACCCATTACCCAGCTTTAAAGCCATTTTCCACATTCTTGAGTATTTGTTACAGTAGCACCCCACTGCCCTACCAATATCTGCCTTAGCTTGGACTATCATAACAAAATACCATAGACTGGGTAGCTCAAAAAATACAAATTTATTTTCTCACGATTCTGGAGACTGAAAATTCAAGATCAAGGTGCTAGTATGGTCTGTTTCAGATGAATACTTTCTTATTGGGTTATAAATGGCAAGTTGTGAACTCACATGGCAGAGACGGCAAGCTATCTGGTGTCTCTTCTTACAAGGGCACTAATCCCACCATGGGGAATCCACCCTTGTGACCTCATATAAAGCTCTTTATCTCTCAAAGGCCCCATTTGTAAATACTATTACATAGGGGTTAGGGCTGAGACATACGAATTTTGGGAGTTTGCAGTTCAGTCCACAGCACTGAATACTGGTTAATGGGAAAGTTAGATATTTTTGAGACTGTTGTACACTGTCTCTAACTTACTCAGATTTTTGGACATCAAAACACTACTGTGAACCATTAATCACAGTAGAGGAGAGGCAGATGATGTGCAGGTAATCAATCTAAGTTTTGTCTAAAATCTACCTCACAGTAAGTTTAATGCATCTCCGATCCTATCCTGTGATTATCCCAATTCTGAAATGTTTAATAGGAATAGACAAATTGTCAAAATTCTTATATTAGTTCCTTGATGCACGTCATGAGGATAATCTTGTAGCAAAACTCAGTGGAAGCCACAGCACTTTCTCAATCTGCCAAAATAGTAAATCAAAGCAGACCTGCATTTCTGCAAAAATTATAGATATTAGTGCCATCACCACTGTCTCAAAAGAGGCAAAAGTAGTGATTCCTATCAATTTCATATCTAATGTGCTTATTTGAACTCTACAGAAATGTATTTTATATAATGATAGTGAATCATTATAAACTTGAATAGGTAATGACTTCAACTGCACCTGCTCCTCCAGATACAACTCCAATGCTTGAAAAAGTGATTATATCCTTTGGCACATGTATGCAGCTACTAAATGTAAAAACATTTTTTTCTCAATTTCTGTGAATATCACCAGAAATCATTTCTTTTAAGTTTGTATGGTCAGCAATACCCCTTCACTGTTGTGCTTCAGGGCTATGTCAACAGACCAGGCCTATAGCATAATCTACTCATAAGAAATCGTATCTTAGTTCTATTCCACAGGATTATGCATACATACATACACACACACACACATATATATATACATACATATATATTTCTTTTTTTTTTATATAAATTAATTTTTATTGGTGTTCAATTTACCAACATACAGAATAACACCCAGTGCTCATCCCGTCAAGTGTCCCCCTCCGTGCCCGTCACCCATTCACCCCCACCCCCCGCCCTCCTCCCCTTCCACCACCCCTAGTTCATTTCCCAGAGTTAGAAGTCTTTATGTTCTGTGTCCCTTTCTGATATCTCCCACACATTTCTTCTCCCTTCCCTTATATTCCCCTTCACTATTATTCATATTCCCCAAATGAGTGAGAACATACACTGTTTGTCCTTCTCCGATTGACTTACTTCACTCAGCATAATACCCTCCAGTTCCATCCACGTTGAAGCAAATGGTGGGTATTTGTTGTTTCTAATGGCTGAGTAATATTCCATTATATACATAAACCACATCTTCTTTATCCATTCATCTTTCGATGGACACCAAGGCTCCTTCCACAGTTTGGCTATTGTGGACATGGCTGCTAGAAACATCGGGGTGCAGGTGCCCCGGCGTTTCATTGCATCTGAATCTTCGGGGTAAATCCCTAACAGTGCAATTGCTGGGTCATAGGGCAGGTCTATTTTTAATTCTTTGAGGAACCTCCACACAGTTTTCCAGAGTGGCTGCACCAGTTCACATTCCCACCAACAGTGTAAGAGGGTTCCCTTTTCTCCGCATCCTCTCCAACATTTGTTGTTTCCTGCCTTATTAATTTTCCCCATTCTCACTGGTGTGAGGTGGTATCTCATTGTGGTTTTGATTTGTATTTCCCTGATGGCAAGTGATGCAGAGCATTTTCTCATATGCATGTTGGCCATGTCTATGTCTTCCTCTGTGAGATTTCTCTTCATGTCTTTTGCCCATTTCATGATTGGATTGTTTGTTTCTTTGGTGTTGAGTTTAATAAGTTCTTTATAGATTTTGGAAACTAGCCCTTTATCTGATATGTTATTTGCAAATATCTTCTCCCATTCTGTAGGTTGTCTTTGAGTTTTGTTGACTGTATCCTTTGCTGTGCAAAAGCTTCTTATCTTGATGAAGTCCCAATAGTTCATTTTTGCTTTTGTTTCTTTTGTTTTCGTGGATGTATCTTGCAAGAAGTTACTGTGGCCAAGTTCAAAAAGGGTGTTGCCTGTGTTCTCCTCTAGGATTTTGATGGAGTCTTGTCTCACATTTAGACCTTTTCATCCATTTTGAGTTTATCTTTGTGTATGGTGCAAGAGAGTGGTCTAGTTTCATTCTTCTGCATGTGGATGTCCAATTTTCCCAGCACCATTTATTGAAGAGACTGTCTTTCTTCCAGTGGATCGTCTTTCCTCCTTTGTCGAATATTAGTTGACCATAAAGTTCAGGGTCCATTTCTGGATTCTCTATTCTGTTCCATTGGTCTATGTGTCTGTTTTTGTGCCAGTACCACACTGTCTTGATGACCACAGCTTTGTAGTACATCCTGAAATCTGGCATTGTGATGCCCCCAGCTATGGTTTTCTTTTTTAAAATTCCCCTGGCTATTCGGGGTCTTTTCTGATTCCACACAAATCTTAAAATAATTTGTTCTAAGTCTCTGAAAAAAGTCCATGGTATTTTGATAGGGATTGCATTGAACGTGTAAATTGCCCTGGGTAGCATTGACATTTTCACAATATTAATTCTGCCAATCCATGAGCATGGAATATTTTTCCATCTCTTTGTGTCTTCCTCAATTTCTTTCAGAAGTGTTCTATAGTTTTTAGGGTATAGATCCTTTACCTCTTTGGTTAGGTTTATTCCTAGGTATCTTATGCTTTTGGGTGCAATTGTAAATGGGATTGACTCCTTAATTTCTCTTTCTTCAGTCTCATTGTTAGTGTATAGGAATGCCATTGATTTCTGGGCATTGATTTTGTATCCTGCCACGCTACCAAATTGCTGTATGAGTTCTAGCAATCTTGGGGTGGAGGCTTTTGGGTTTTCTATGTAGAGTATCATGTCATCGGCGAAGAGGGAGAGTTTGACTTCTTCTTTGCCAATTTGAATGCCTTTAATGTCTTTTTGTTGTCTGATTGCTGAGGCTAGGACTTCCAATACTATGTTGAATAGCAGTGGTGAGAGTGGACATCCCTGTCTGGTTCCTGATCTTAGGGGAAAGGCTCCCAGTGCTTCCCCATTGAGAATGATATTTGCTGTGGGCTTTTCGTAGATGGCTTTTAAGATATCGAGGAAAGTTCCCTCTATCCCTACACTCTGAAGAGTTTTGATCAGGAATGGATGCTGTATTTTGTCAAATGCTTTCTCTGCATCTAATGAGAGGATCATATGGTTCTTGGTTTTTCTCTTGCTGATATGATGAATCACATTGATTGTTTTACGAGTGTTGAACCAGCCTTGCATCCCGGGGATAAATCCTACTTGGTCATGGTGAATAATTTTCTTAATGTGTTGTTGGATCCTATTGGCTAGTATCTTGTTGAGAATTTTTGCATCCATGTTCATCAGGGATATTGGTCTGTAATTCTCCTTTTTGGTGGGGTCTTTGTCTGGTTTTGGAATTAAGGTGATGCTGGCCTCATAGAATGAGTTTGGAAGTACTCCATCTCTTTCTATCTTTCCAAACAGCTTTAGTAGAATAGGTATGATTTCTTCTTTAAACGTTTGATAGAATTCCCCTGGGAAGCCATCTGGCCCTGGACTCTTGTGTCTTGGGAGGTTTTTGATGACTGCTTCAATTTCCTCCCTGGTTATTGGCCTGTTCAGGTTTTCTATTTCTTCCTGCTCCAGTTTTGGTAGTTTGTGGCTTTCCAGGAATGCGTCCATTTCTTCTAGATTGCCTAATTTATTGGCGTAGAGCTGTTCATAATATGTTTTTAAAATCGTTTGTATTTCCTTGGTGTTGGTAGTGATCTCTCCTTTCTCATTCATGATTTTATTAATTTGAGTCTTCTCTCTCTTCTTTTTAATAAGGTTGGCTAATGGTTTATCTATCTTATTAATTCTTTCAAAGAACCAACTCCTGGTTCTATTGATCTGTTCCACAGTTCTTCTGGTCTCAATTTCGTTGAGTTCTGCTCGAATTTTAATTAACTCTCTTCTTCTGCTGGGCGTCGGGTCGATTTGCTGCTTCTTCTCTAGCTCCTTTATGTGTAAGGTTAGCTTTTGTATTTGAGTTCTTTCCAGTTTTTGAATGGATGCTTGTATTGCGATGTATTTCCCCCTCAGGACTGCTTTTGCTGCATCCCAAAGATTTTGAACAGTTGTATCTTCATTCTCATTAGTTTCCATGAATCTTTTTAATTCTTCCTTAATTTCCTGGTTGACCCTTTTATCTTTTAGCAGGATGGTCCTTAACCTCCATGTGTTTGAGGTCCTTCCAAACTTCTTCTTGTGATTGAGTTCTAATTTCAAGGCGTTATGGTCTGAGAATATGCAGGGGACGATCCCAATCTTTTGGTATCGGTTCAGACCCGATTTGTGACCCAGTATGTGGTCTATTCTGGAAAAAGTTCCATGTGCACTTGAGAAGAATGTGTATTCAGTTGAGTTTGGATGTAAAGTTCTGTAGATATCTGTGAAATCTATCTGGTCCAGTGTATCATTTAAAGCTCTCGTTTCTTTGGAGATGTTGTGTTTAGAAGACCTATCAAGGGTAGAGAGAGCTAGATTGAAGTCACCAAGTATAAGTGTATTATTATCTAAGTATTTCTTTACTTTGGTTAATAATTCGTTTAAGTATTTGGCAGCTCCCACATTCGGGGCATATATATTGAGGATTGTTAAGTCCTCTTGTTGGATAGATCCTTTAAGTATGATATAGTGTCCCTCTTCGTCTCTCACTACTGTCTTCGGAGTGAATTTTAGTTTATCTGATACAAGGATGGCTACCCCTGCTTTCTTTTGAGAACCATTTGAATGGTAAATGGTTCTCCAACCTTTTATTTTCAGGTTGTAGGTGTCCTTCTGTCTAAAATGAGTCTCTTGTAGACAGCAAATAGATGGGTCCTGCTTTTTTATCCAGTCTGAAACCCTGCGCCTTTTGATGGGGTCATTAAGCCCGTTCACGTTCAGAGTTACTATTGACAGATATGAGTTTAGTGTCATCATGATATCTATTTAGTCCTTGTTTTTGTGGATTGTTCCACTGAACTTCTTCTTAAAGGGGAATTTTAAGAGTCCCCCTTAAAATTTCTTGCAGAGCTGGTTTGGAGGTCACATATTCTTTCAGTTCCTGCCTGTCTTGGAAGCTCTTTATCTCTCCTTCCATTTTGAATGAGAGCCTTGCTGGATAAAGTATTCTTGGTTGCATGTTCTTCTCATTTAGGACCCTGAATATATCCTGCCAGCCCTTTCTGGCCTGCCAGTCTCTGTGGAGAGGTCTGCTGTTACCCTAATATTCCTCCCCATGAAAGTCAGGGACTTCTTGTCTCTTGCTGCTTTAAGGATCTTCTCTTTATCTTTGGAATTTGCAAGCTTCACTATTAGATGTCGAGGTGTTGAACGGTTTTTATTGATTTTAGGGGGGGATCTCTCTATTTCCTGGATCTGAATGCCTGTTTCCCTTCCCAGATTGGGAAAGTTTTCAGCTAGGATTTGTTCAAATACATATTCTGGCCCTCTGTCCCTTTCGGCGCCCTCGGGAACCCCAATTAAACGTAGATTTTTCTTCCTTAGAGTGTCATTTATTTCCCTTAATCTGTCTTCATGGTTCTTTAATTGTTTATCTCTTTTTTCCTCAGTTTCCCTCTTTGCCATTAACTTGTCTTCTATGTCACTCACTCGTTCTTCCACCTCGTTAACCCTCGTCGTTAGGACTTCTAGTTTGGATTGCATCTCATTCAGTTGATTTTTAATTTCTGCCTGATTGGATCTAAATTCTGCAGTCATGAAGTCTCGTGAGTCCTTAATGCTTTTTTCTAGAGCCACCAGTAGCTGTATAATAGTGCTTCTGAATTGGCTTTCTGACATTGAATTGTAATCCAGATTTTGTAGCTCTGTGGGAGAGAGGGCTGTTTCTGATTCTTTCTTTTGAGGTGAGGTTTTCCTTCTAGTCATTTTGCTCAGTGCGGAGTGGCCAAAAACAAGTTGTATTGGGAGAATGAGAGAAAGAGAGAGAAGGAAAGAAAAGAGAAAAAGAAAAAAGAAAAAGAAAAGAAAAAGGAAAGAAGAGAAGAAAAAGGGAAAGAAAAAGAAAGAAAGGTGAAAAAAAAAGGGGGTGGGGGAAGCAATCAGAAATCAAAAAGAAAAGAAAAAAGAAAAGAAAAAAAAAAAACACGGGGGAGTATTTCTGTAGAGTTTAAGTCCCTTGACTTCCCCTGGAACTGGTCCGTCCAGCTGGTCTTCTGGGGGAGGGGCCTGTTGCGCTGATTTTCAGGTGTTAGCACTTGGGGGAGCTGCTCTGCCCCTGCCTGCTGCAGGGCTCAGCGGGGGTTGTTTACCCCGTGAGGTCTCAGGAGGATCAGCCGCAGTTGCTATGGCAACTCTGGAAGCCTGGATTCAGTCTCCGCAGGAACTACGGGGCTCGGGCTCTCGGCTCTCCGTCCGTCCGCAGGGCCTGGAGGCTCCGGGGCGGGGCCGCTGATCTGCTCAGCTCGGGGCAGGAGCGTCCTTGCTGTCCTGGGCCCTCCCGGCCTCTGCCTGTCCCGGGGGAGGCCGGATCCTGGGCTGTGTCCTGGCGCCCTGTGCTCCGGGGCCTGTGTTGTTGGATTTGCGCTCCCGCCCCGCAGCTCCCTCCCTGGAGCCGCTCCCGAGCCCCTCCGAACTGCTCCGGTCGCGTGCGCTGCAGCCCTTAGGGAGCTCGGTGCACTCTCCTGCGCTTGCAGGTGTCTGTTAGTGTCCCCGGGAGCCCGAGGGCATCCCCGCCCTCCTGGGTCCTGCTCCAACTCCCTGCGAGCCCCTTTCCGCCCGCCTGGGAAGGTTGGTGCAGCTCCTGCTCCTCCGGGACGGGGCTCTCCTGTCCTGGGGACACTCGCCCCGGCCTCAGCCCGGCTCCTCCGGGGCCCCTCCCCCTCGGAGGCCTTTTGTTTCTTTATTTCTTTTCCCCGTCTTCCTACCTTGATAGAAGCGTGAACTCCTCTCACTGTAGCATTCCAGCTGGTCTCTCTTTAAATCTCAGGCCGAATTCGTAGATTTTCAGGATGGTTTGAAGGTTATCTAGGTAATTTGTTGGGGACAGGTGATTTGGGGACCCTACTCCTCCGCCATCTTGCCCCTCCTCCTCAATGTCTAACTTAATTTAAATTAACTAAATTCTTCTAGTGAAGAATTGCCTTGGTAACCTAGGCTACTCAAATAATAGAGCCCCAAATTGTAGGGATATACAAACAAATGTCTTGGGGCACCCAAGTGGCTCAGTCAGATGAGTGTCCAACTCTTGATTTTGGCTCAGGTGGTGATCTCAGGGTGGTGAGATCGAGCCCCACATCAGGCTCTGTGCTCAGCAGGGAGTTTGCTTGGGATTCTCTCTCTCTCTCTCTCTCTCTCTCTCCCTCTCCCTATGCCCCTTCCCCCAGCATGCTCTCTCTTTGAAATAATAAATAAAGGGCAGCCCAGGTGCCTCAGTGGTTTAGTGCCACTTTTGGACCGGGGTGTGATCCTGGAGACCAGGGATCAAGTCCCACGTTAGGCTCCCTGCATGAAGCCTGCTTCTCCCTCTGCCTGTCTCTGCCTACCTATCATCATCTATCTATCTATCTATCTATCTATCTATCTATCTATCTATCTATCTATCATCTATCTATCTATCATCATCTCTCTCTCTGTCTCTCATGAATAAATAAATAAAATATTTTAAAAAATAAAATAAAATAATAAATAAATCTTTAAGAAAACGTCTTGTGAGTTGGTCATTAGTTGTATAGTGAGGGACGTGATTAGCCCTTCAATCCCAGAACGCAAATATTCTGCCTAAGAGGAAAAAACAGGGCCACGTATTGATTAGGACATATAATGTGTTGTGTAGAATAGAAATCCAGTTCTGTGAGTTGTTGTCTCTTATCTGGTGCTGTTGCAGTCTTTGGCCATTCTATTGTTCTAAAAGACCAGCTACTTCTGAGTGATCAGGTACTTGGTAAAACCCACGAGTCCCATGGGTATTATTAGCTTTTCTTTATGCTATAAAATACGTCTCTTTGTCTTTTTAAAATAAATTTCTTAATCAATAGCGATGTTGAGAGTTGGAGGCCTCGCCTCCATTAAGTCCATAGATGGTGCTCCCAGCGAAAACAGGGCAGCTAGGACAGGAAAATTCACTTGCAGAATTAACATCTACCCCAAAGAGGAAAAATCACTGCCACCCCATGATGAAGGAGGTCCAATGCAGTCAATCTCCACCAGGTGGCAGACTGATCTGCCCCTTCAATATGGTGCCATATTGAGTGCTCTTGGTAGTTTTAAGTAGCCAAATTGGTTTTGTGGTCAATTCATGCCGTTGAGCCAATATATAACCTCCATCCTGCCACTGTTCCACTTTGTCAATGAGAGGCTACTGGTCGGGGAAAGAGATTGATTCTTGAAAATTTCCCCTGCAAAAGGTGACCTTTGTGGGGACCATACATGAGACACAAATATCTCCAAATTCAGGACCCATTCTACCTCTTTCTCTAACCTCCTCGTTATCAGTTTTTTAATTTTGTTACTTCCAAATTCCTGACCAGTGACTTTAGCTATTACACATAAATCAGAAGAGAGTCTCATCTCACATCCTGTTTCCTCTGTGCAAAGAGGATCCCACAATGGTGTGTTGCCTGGAGTTCTGCACTTTGGAGGACTTCCCATCTCCACTGTCCTTCCGTGCACCACTAAGTAGAGTATATGCACAAAGCTGGTGGGAACTTGCCGTTCAGAGCCATCTGAACACCAGGCTTCAAGCAATGCTTTCCTCCCCAGTCAACTGGTCAAAGGGTGGGTTGAGGAAGGAGGTATGCTAGGAGCAAGCACACTGAGTGGGGAAGCCACCTGCTCAGGCAGCTTGCTTGAGCTTCAGGACTTGCATAAGCCTGATCCGATCCATTTGACACCAGAATGGTCAGACAACCTCCCCTTCAGCATCTGGTGCCCCATAGATATTCACTTGCAAGCAGAGCCAACGCTGTTTCTCAAGAAAATACTTACTTGCAGAAGAGAGTATGGCTTTGCTCTAAAATTGCCACAGACACATTGAATACCACTGAATCCAGAACAGGAAGGTTTTGAGGCATGGTGCTAAAGATATGTCTAAATCCTTGTCAAAAAAAAAAAATCCTTGTCAGGTACAAGTAAGCTCCTTTTGGATCCTTGTAGGCTTGCAAAAATATTCTGAAATTAGAAAAACTAATTGCACAACTTTGAGAATAGAGTAAAAATTACTGAATATTATACTCTAAATGGGTGGGTTTTATGATATGCAAATCATACATTGATTTAAAAGAAAACTGGCATTCCCCATTTCTTTGCCATATCAATAACTGAATACAAAGCACCAGGATCTATGATAATTTGTACCAGTAAAGAAAAGACACATGAAAGATCTGTATTTAAATTCACCACCCCCCTTTTTTTAAGGTTTAAAAACAATTTTTAAGTAATCTTCACACCCAACATGGGGCTCAAACTTACTACCCCAAGATCAAGAGTCACATGCTCTTCCACTCCTAATAAGGTGGTTGAAATTCACCACATTATTGAGCTTTCCAATCCCTGTGAATCAGCTCTCTTGTCTACAGGATAGATACGTGAACCACATGAAACTATGATAGGCTTTGATTACCACTGTGTATCTCTGATGTCTTTGATGGTGATATTAGTCTTTCACCAGGAATGTGGGATAGCCTTATTTTTTTATTATAGTCCCAATTATCCATATTATATCTCCAGGATTTATTTATCTTAAAACCAGAAGATTATACCTTTTGACTACCTTCACCCATTTCAGCCACTCTCCCCCAAGTCTCAATCTCTGGCAACCACCAATCTGTTATGAGTTCAGGTTTTTGGGATTTTTTTTATGAGTTCAGTTTTTTTTTTAATTTTATGATAGTCACAGAGAGAGAGAGAGAGAGGCAGAGACACAGGCAGAGGGAGAAGCAGGCTCCATGCGCCGGGAGTCCGACGTGGGATTCGATGCCGGGTCTCCGGGATCGCGCCCTGGGCCAAAGGCAGGCGCCAAACCGCTGCACCACCCAGGGATCCCATGAGTTCAGTTTTTTTGTTTGGAGGTTTTGTTTTTTGTTTTCATTTTTAGATTTTATATATAAGTGTTATCACACTGTCTTTTTCTGAGTGATTTATTTCACTTAACATAATGCCCTCAAGTTCCATTCTTATTGTCACAAATGTCAGGATTTCTTTCTTTTTTAATGACTGAATAACATTCTGTTGCATATATGTATATACATCACACTTTCTTTATCCATTCATCCACGAACAGACACTCAGGTTGTTTCCACGTCTTAGCTATTGTAAATAATGCTACAGTGCACAAGGGAGTGAGGTACCTTTTAAAAATAGTGATTTCATTTCCTTCAAATAAATGCCCAGAATAATATAGTAATTCCATTTTTAAAAATTTTTGGAAAAAAAATTTGAACAAACTCCATGCTGTTTTTTATAATGGCTGCACCAATTCTCATTCCCACCAACAGTGCATAAGGGTTCTCTTTTCTTTACATCCTTGCTAACACTTATTTCTTGTCTTTTTGAACATAGCCATTCTAACAGGCCTGGATAATATCTCATTGTGGTTTGAGTTGCATTTCTCTGATGATTAGTGATGTTGAGCACCTCCTTATATACCTCTTGACCATTTGTATGTCTTTTTATGAAAAACAACTATTCAGACAATGCTTCATATGATTTCAGTCTTTTACATTTTTAAGACTTGGTTTGTGGCCTGACATATTGTCCCTACTGGAGAATATTCTCTGTGCATTTAAGAAAATTGTGTATTATGTGTTTGAATGGATGTTCTGTATATGTCTATAGGTTCAATTAGTCTAAGGTGTTATCTAAACCCCTTATTTATTGTTTATCTTCTTCTGGCTGCTCTATCTATTATTGAAAGTGGAATTTTGGTGGCCTACTATGATTTTAGAGCTATTTCTGTCTTCAGTTCTGTCAATGTTTCCTTCATGTGTTTAGGATCTTTAATGCTTGGTACATATGTATTTACAAGTGTTCTATCTTGCTTTGTACTTTATTAATATATAATGTCTTTCTTTGTCTCTTGTAACCTTTTTTGATTTAGTGTATTTTATCTAACATTAGTATAGCCACTTTGCTCTTTTGGTTACTGTTTTCAAGGAGTATCTTTTTCTATCTTTCCCTTTCTTTTTTAATTTATTTTTAGTAATCTCTACATCCAATATGGAGCTCACACTCATGACCCTGAGATCAAGAGTCACATGCTCTTCCAACTGAGCCAGGCAGGCACTTCTATCTTTTCACTTTCAACCTGTATATGTCCTTAAATTTAGGGTAAGTATCCTGTAGACAGCATATGGTTAGATCTTGTTTGTTTCTCAGCTTTATTAAGGAATAACTGACAAATATAATTGTAAGATAAAGTATTCATCATGGTGATCTGCTATACATAAACACTGTGAAAAGATCCCTCCCATCTAGGTAATTAACATATCCATTGCCTCACAAATTTATATGTTGTGTGTGGGAGAATATTTAAGTTCTACTCTCTTAGCAAATTTAAATTATGCAGCACAGTGTTATCAACTATAGTTACCATATTATTCATTAGATCCTTAGACATTATTCAACTTATAGCTGAAACTGTTGTTTTTAAACCATTTTGCCAATGTCTTTTGATTGGCAAGTTTAACCCATTTACATTTAAAGTAATTAATCATAGGAAAGAACTTACTATTGCTATTTCATGATTCGTTTTCTGTATGTGTTCCAGTTTTTTTGTCTATCATTTGCTCCATTAATACCTTCTTTTTCATCTTTGTAGTGATATAGTTGATTCCCTTCTCATTTATTTTTGTGTATACTCTATTGCTGTTTTCTTTGTGGTTACCATGGAGATTGCATATAGCATCTTGAATTATAATGATTTTTTAAAGCTTTTATTTATTTAGAGAGAAAGAGAGTACATGAGCAGCAGGAGGGGCATAGGGAAGGAGAGAGAGAGGGAGAACCCCAAGCAGACACCATGCTGAGCACAGGGCCAGACTCAGGGCTCAAACTCATGACCCTGAGATCATGACCCAGGCTAAAATCAAGAGTAGGATGCCCAACCAACTGAGCTACCCATGCACCCGTAAAGTTATAGCAATTTATTTTAAACTCATACAACTTTGCTTCAGTTGAATACAAAACCTTTTCTCTTTTGCAGGTCGACTACCTTCTACTTTATAACACAAATCACATCTTCAAATATTGTGTATTCATTAACATAGATTTATGATGATTTTAATGCTTTTGTCACCAAAATTATAGTACTATTGGTTTTATATTTATATATATATATATATATATATATATATATATATATATATTGTTTTTTTGGGGGGTAGGTCCTGCTTTATTCAGACCTATATTTACCTTTATTAGAGAACTTTATATTTTCATGTAGTTTCAAATTACTGTCTGGCATCCTTTCAATTCATTTGGAAGGATTCCCTTTAGCACTTCTGCAGAGGAGGTCTAGTATCAGCTTTTGTTTATCTGGAACTGTCTTAATTTCTCTCATTTTTTTTTGTAGGACAGTTTTGCTGGATATAGAGTTCTCCATTGATAGGGTTTGGGTTTTTTGTTTTGTTTTGTTTTGTTGTCTTCTAACCATTTAAATATACCATCCTACTTCTTTTCAGTCTGCAAGATTTCTACTGGAAAATCTGTTGATAGTCTTATTGAGGTTCCCTTTTACATAATGAGTTGATTTATTCTTGCTGGTCTAAAGGTTCCCTCTCTGTCACTGACAGTCTGATTTTGATGTTTCTCAGTGTGGGTTTCTTTAAGCTCATCTTAGTTGGAACTTGCTGAGCTTGAATTTTTATATAAATATCTTTCTTCAAATTTGGGAAGTTTTGGGCTATTATTCCTTCAAATGATCTCTCTGTCCCCTTTTCTTTTTCCTCTTCCTGGGTTCCCATGATGTGTATATGAATCCTGTGGGGAGTGTATCCTTCCCCCACCCCAACACCAAACAATTCTGGGACATGAGCTTTTCTTGGACACGAGGTATCCAAGAATTCAACTCAATTCTGACAGGAGCTACCCAGAGATAGTACCAAATTCCACAGATAAGAACTCAGTCCTACAAGACTGCCCACCAGGGCACCAAGGTGGCTCAGTTAGTTAAGTGTCTAACTCTTGATTTCAGCTCAGGTCACAATCTCAGGGTCCTGGGATCAAGCCCTGTGTCATTAGGATTCCCGTTCAGTGGGGGGTCTGCTTGTCTCCCTCTCCCTCTGCCCCTCCTTCTGCTTTATCTCTCTCTTTCTTTTAAATAAACAAACTTTTTTTTAAAGAGTTAGCTCCATCTCCAACTTTAGACACTAGTCATAAGCTCCAGGCTGTTACCTATGGTGACTGGCTATAGATTGGAGGCTCCGACAACCTCCTCTTTGGGTTCTTTTAATTTGTTAGAGTGGGTCACAGAACTCAGGGAAAGACTTACTTATATTTACCAGTTTATTAAGGGATATGATGAAGGATATGAAACAACAGCCAGATGAGATGTATGGGGTGAGGTATGGGTAAAGGGCACAGAGTTTCCAGGCTTTCTCCAGGTACACCACTCTTTCAATATCCATGTTTTCACCAATCTGGAAGCTCTCTGAGCTGACTTCTCTTGGGTTTTTATGAAGGCATTAGATAGTCATGACTGAGTGTCATTGGCCATTGGCTGATTCAACCCTTAAGCCCCTTTCCCCTCCCCACACAGGTCAAGGGTCAGGAGTGAGAGTCCCAACTTTTTAATCACATGATTTAAAAAAAATCACATGATTAGTCCTCCTGGCAATCAGCCCCTGCCCTTGGGTGGGGTCCAAAAGTCACCTTCATTAGTAATAAGACATTCATGTCACCTTTATGGCTCTGCAACATTTTCAGGAACTGTGGATGAAGACCAAATCTATCTGGGAAAAATATATTTGGTCATCTGAATGACCAAATATAGACTTCATTATACTACACACCTCTAGTAATTTTTAAAAATTTGTTATTATATGTTTAGCCCTAGAATTTGTTTTTTTAATGGTATGTATCTTGTCAATATTTTCATTTTGTTCAGGAATCATTTTCCTGCTTTCCTTTTGTTCTCTTTTTTTTTCCCTTTAGTTCTCTATCTGTGTTTTCCTTCTGCTCTTAGGGCATACTTAAGACAATTGTTTTAAAGTTTTTGTATAGCAAGTCCACAGCCTGTGGTTTTTCATGGACAGTTTCGGGAGATTTATCTTATTCCTTTGAATGGACCATATTTTTCCTGTTCCTTGGTGTGTCTTGTGATATTTTGTTGAAAACTGAGCATTCGATGGGGCACCTGGGTGGCTCAGTTGGTTAAGCATCTGCCTTTGGCTCAGGTCATAATCCCAGGGTCCTGGGATGGAGCCCCTTGTTGGGCTCCCTGCTCAGTGGGGAGTCTGCTTCTCCCTCTCCTGCTTGCTGCTCCCCCTGCTTGTGCTTCCTCTAACAGCTAAATAAATTTTTTAAATCTTAAAAAAAAAATCGGGCATTTGAAAAAAAACAGTCTCTCTTATCTTCTTTATCTTTCTTTATCTTCTCTCAGTCTTTGCAAACTGATTCTGAGCAAGGGAAGGTCTTCACTAATCAACCTGGCATGAAGGCTTAAGCCTTTTCTGGATATGCGTTTTCCCTGGCCTGTGTGGTGTTTTTTCCAATCCCTCCATACTCATGACTGCTTTTGAATGTCTTAATTTCCCTAAGAATTCTGCTTGGCTTTCTCTCAGGCCCTTAGCTGTTTTATTGTAATTCCTCAATCAATAATCTTTTATCTCAGGGGTCTGCAGCTCTATGGTTGCCTAACAGTTTTCATGAATGTTCCAGCTGCTTTCTTTGGTTCCTCCAGTCTGAGTTCCAAGCTGTGCTGTTTTTGGTCATCTGAGCTCCATATTAGATGACACAGAGACCAATCCCTTAGGCAGCCCCAGGAGAAGTTAGAACATTGCAAATTTTGATGATTTTGTTCTGTCTTACAGAGGGAACTGGGGACCAGGCTACCACTTTTCCCAACATATGCTATGCCAGGGAGTAGTTGGAAGAAAGACAAGTAAAAACACCATAAAATTTCCTATTGTATTTTTGCTTGTTTTTGTTTTTTTTAATTTTAACTAGGCTTCGCACCCAATATGGGGCTTGAACTCATGATGCTGAGGTTAAGAGTTGCATGCTCTACTGACTGAGCCAGCCAGGCACCCCTTCTACTGTTTTGAACATGGTTTTTCTTGTTTGGGCATTCACTTGTTTGCTATAGATCTTGACTGATTTCAAGAGCTCCTATAAAGTTAGGTTATCCAGTACCTAGTTGCTTATTTAACATTTCAATGGAGAATAAGGGCCTGGAGACTCCTTGTCTACCATCTTGCTTGTCTCTTGCAAGTTTTGATTTGTTGAACTTTCATTTTAATTCATTTCAAAGTATTTTCTAATTTCCTTTGTGACTTCTTCTTTGACCCTTTCTTCATTTGACCTGCTTATGGATATGCTGTTTAATCTCTATATTTTGGCGAATTTCCCAGTAAAATGGGCATAGAAGCTGCCTCCTAAGGCCATTTGTGAGAACCAGGCTAGCTCATAAACCTAATGCTCCCATATAACTCTTGGGACATGCTGAGGGCTGGATGTACACTGGTTATTTGTTAGGATATATCTACCCTTTCTGGCTGTTTGGTGAATGATAAATGTTAGTGGTGGGGATGCGCCTTGCTTTAACAAAACCAAACCTCTCACGAGGAAATGTATCAACTTGACTATTTGAATTCTGGAGGAAGATTTTTTTTAGACATTGTCTCCCCTTAGTCCTCCCAACAGCTGTGAGATGCAGGTGTCATCATCTTCATTTCACGAATGAGACTCAGCTTCAGAAAGCCTGGTGGGTGCTGTTCCCGCTGAGGTCCCCACCGGCTGAGGCACTCAGGCCCCCACTGGCCATTCTTACCATTGACTGGGTCCCTCTCCAGGACTTGCCTCCAGCTGAGTCACTTTGCTTAAGGTCATGTCCCTGGGGGCAGCCTGTGCCTGTCATTGCTGAGTGTGGGTATAACCTTTGCTCAAATTCTGGACCATTCTGAGGACAATCCCAGCCCCAGAGCTCCCATAGGATCCACTGAGACCTCACAGCTTAATTCACTCCTCTACCCTCACTCACTCCCCGACAGCTGCTGATCCCAAGAGCACTCCTCAGCAAACATCCATCATGCACTCAACAACAGAGAAGTTAAATGACTTGCCTAAGGTGACATAATCAGTCCCCTCCCCAGAAGTCAGAGGTCACTGAGGCTTACTGTCACTTGGCCCTTTCTTACTCCAGGGGGCTGCCCCCATTATTGTACCCTAGGGAAGCACACTGTTTGCTCCCTCTGGACCTTTGCACACACTGTTCCTCATGCCTGGAGAATCCCTTCTGTTCTTTCACTGCAGAAATCCTACCTCTCTTGGGGGGGAGGGGCGGGCCCAGCTCAAATTGCGCCTCCTCTTGTCCCCCCCCACCTCCAGGAAGCCTGTCTGGGTTGCCTAGCTCTAACATCTCTAGATAGCTTGAAATGCCGAGTGTGCCTCCCAAAATCTGTGGACACACATATTTGGGAAGAGCCCATGGAAACTGCTCACCCTGAAAAGGTGAATGAGGGGAGAATTGGGGGGCGGGGGGTAGGGAAGAGATTGTCCTTTCTGGATACCACCCTTTGAATTTTGGGCGCATTTCTATGTTATTCCTAGAAGATTAGTTAATTATGTAATAGACTATACTAGTGAGTTTCCTATTTGAAGCATCCACCAGGGTGTCTCATGGTAGTTTATGTCAATCAGATTAATCCAGCAGCTCCTAAGTAGCCCCTCTGTGATGGCCCCATGTCAGGTGCAGGGCATACATTTTGGAAGAGGACACGGCCCCTGCCTGGGAGATTCCAGAGCCTGATGGGGGCACAGACTCAAGAAGACTGTGGTCTTCCCAGTAGGGCCGTCAGCTCCTGAGGGCCTCTGACACCCTAGCCTTCCCCAGCTGTTGGGTGCAGGTTGGGCGTGGCCTGAGTTGGGCACAGCTGCCTCTCCCATATCCTGGCCTAAGCTGAGGGTCAAGGGGCTGTGCCAAAAAGAGGACTGAGTGCAGAGGTCCAGAGTCAGATGGCCTGGGTTCAAACCTTGAATCTTAGGCACCTTGCCTCTGATCACTGCCGCCTTTGGTGCCTGTTTCCCCTCCTGGCAGAGATGCAGTAGGGATTGAACGAATTAAATTTACACCTGTGCAGAGCCAGCGCTCAGCAGGTGGGAGCTTCCTCCCTATCCCCCACACCCCCTAGGGCGCTGCCTCTCAGCAGGAGTCAGAGTCTGAGGGCCCAATAGCCCAAAGACCAGGGCTAGGAGGCCTCCCTCCTGCCAGCCCCGGGCCCATCCAATTTTCCTGTTGGGCTATGTGCACAGCAGTGAGAGCTGCACGCTCTGTGTTTTGGCCACACACTATCTACCAAGCCTGTGGGCATAACGCATAACGGCACCCATGGGGGAGGCTCTCCCCGAGAGGAAACCTCTGCTTATGAGCTCTGCAGAGGCAGCCTACCCAGGGGAACCTGCCAGAAGAATTGCCAAGGGGCAGATGAGGTGTCCCCTAGGCCAAGGGTTTTCCGGGCCTTTTGGACACTGGGCAGATGTGTCCCCCTAGGGAGGGGTGGATAGGCAGGCACCGCAATCCGTACCTCCTCTTGGCCCTCTGGTCTTTTCCTTCCACCTGTGACCTTACACACTCTGGCTGCTCTCTTGCTCTATTGAGGCTCTCCTTCCCCATCTGCAAAAGGGCACACAGCCTCTCCTCCCAGGGCTACCGGGGAAAGCATCCCACCCAGAGTAGGTATTCCCAAAATAACAGCAGACATCTCAGTTCTTCTCCCCTTCAGGGAGCCCAAGTCAGGAAAAGCAATGGCTTTTTATCATCCGACATGGTTAACTAACCACTAACCCTGCCCTCCCGGGATGTGGACAGCGGGCGTGGATGCCTCCTTCCCACACCCCCCCCAAACAAGCAGGCTCTCCTCTCTGTGTGGGCTCTGAGGGGCTGACATCAGGACACGGGGCACAGCCCATCCGGGAAAAGGTCATGGAGTCTGGGCAGATGCGAGCTGCTTGCTCCCTGCAAATACCTGGGGGCATCAATATCTGTGCCCTACCTCCCACAGGCAAAGCATGTGAAACTCATGATTTCTGGTGCTGGGCAAATACAATCCTTTTCTTTCCTAGGCCGCACCTTGGGCTGCCGATGCTTCTGGCCTTTGCATATACTCAAAAATAAATCTATTAATGAGGGGCGCCTGGGTGGCTCTGTCGGTTGAATGTCTGCCTTCGGCTCAGGTCATGATCTCAGGGTCCTGGGACTGAGCCCCACTTTGGGCTCCCTGCTCAGCAGGGAGTCTGTTGCTCCCTCTCCCTCTATCCCTCCCCCTGCTCATGCTCTCTCTTTCTCAAATAAATAAGACCTTTAAAAGAATAAAATAGATCTAGTAATGAAATATTTCAGATTGCCAGCATATATAAAGAAGGTTCTAATGGCTACTTATGGAAATGGTCTACAGGTGAAGGCTCCTGGGTGAGCCTCTACATGAGCCCTCCTTCCCAGGGTAAGCCCTGCTCTGAGAATTGTGTTTATTACTTCCTAGCCACTACTTCCTAGCCATGTAGGTAGACTCCTGTACAAGAGCTACTGTTATTCTGCATGTTTCTAAACCCAATAAAGCGTATTATACAATATGTAACCTACCTCTTGCTTCTCTTTGCCCTACCTTACGTTTGTGAGCGTCATCCATGGAGCTCTAATTCATTTTCTTTTTTTTTTCTAATTCATTTTCAAGTTTGTAGAGTATTTCATGTCAGCAGGCCACAGATGATGTATGTTGCCTCTTAGTGATGGACATTTAGCTTATGTCCAGTTTTTACTATTATAAACAATACTGGGATAAACATAATTATACAGCTTTTCCCTCTGGCTAACATACCTGCCCCTCACCCCACTACCTTGGCCATCCTTAAACTCCTATTCATTTGTCAAAACCATCCTTTCTGGCATCAGGCCCAGATCCTTCATGGTGACCTCCTCCAAGGGCAGCTGGAACCCCTCTGGAGCTGCCAAGAGGGTGTTGTCCTTTGAGGACTCTGTGGGGCCCTGGGCTGCTACTCAGGAGCAGATATACATCTGGATCCCAGCACGTTTGCCCAACCTTGTTCCAAGAAAGGAATGCAGGGCCTTTTGGATAGGAATTGAGGTGGCCAAAGAGCATGGGCTCTCACGTCTGTAGTTTGGGCAGGGCTCGGTGGCAGGGCTCACACTTGTTCCATGTGGCATCTGCTGGAGCAGATCCATTGCCAAATCTGAGATGGCTTCTGCTAGAGGCCAGAATGGTTGGGAGCTGGCAGGGCTTTGGTCCCCACTCTACACAGTGGGGAAAAGCAGAGGCAGAAGCTGCCTGGCCTCATAGGGGCCAGCCTGGAACAGGGCCAGCACCATTTCCACCACATCCTATGGTCAAAGCAAGTCACAGGGCCCTCCTGATGGGAGAAGCAGCAGGCAGTCAGTTTACTCCACCCAGGGTCACAGATCCTGACAGCATCAGGTGGAAAACCCAGGTCTAGGCCACTGTAATCTGTTTCCCATGTCCGGTGCCCCTCCTCTGGGCTTTTGCATGTGTGCTCAGCTGGAGACCCTCCTCCAACCCCCCCCCCACCGCTTAACAGATTGGCCTAACTTCCACTTACCCATCCATCAGGAGACATCACTGTCTTTCCAGAGGTCTGCAAGCCTCCTTCATACCCCCAGAGCAGCCTCTACTGCTGCTTTCCTACCAGCCTTCCCAGTTGGAGCACAAGCCCACACCCTGTGCCATGCTTGGCACAGGGCAGGTGCTCTGGGGTATTTGTCCAGTGAAGGGACAATTATGTCCTATTATGCTGAGTGTATCCATTGAGGGGATATGATTGGAGTCAAAGGTTTCAGTAGCGTTGGCTGCTATGGACAACATGATAAGATGTTTCTGGCTATAGATAACTAGATGTAATACTAATTCAGGTATCTTTAGGCTGTAGATTATATCAAGAAAAGGAAGTAAAAATACAAAGACCTGTGATAAAGGATAATTGTATTTTCTGAGATTGTGAGTCTTGTTTTCATCACCTCCATTAACGGTGAAGGGTTAAGCTATATACAATATGCTTCATTGGTTTCCTCTGCCCTTTGTGATTTACTAGAATTGTTAATTTGTTCATTCTAGTAGTTGTAGAAAGATGTCTTGTATTTTAATGTATCATGATAATACTACCAGTTTGGATGGCTTAAGTACAAATAAAATACCCACTTTTACCTTCTGTTGTCTCTACCCCGATTTCACCAGTCACTCAGTGAGTAAAAATTGGACTAAACATGGGTCTTTATAGTCCAATGGGACAGGAAACAACTGAAATTTCTCTAGCCATTGGGGGGAGGCTGCTATTAGAAATGGGTAAAAGTGAGGGATCCCTGGGTGGCTCAGCTGTTTAATGCCTGCCTTCAGCCCGGGGCGTGATGCTGGAGACCCAGGATCGAGTCCCACGTCGGGCTTCCTGCATGGAGCCTGCTTCTCCCTCTGTTTCTGTCCCTCAAGAATAATTAAGTAGCATCTTAAAAAAAAAAAAGGAAAGGAAAGGAAAGGTAACCAAGTATGCAATGCTAAGTGACGGACCAATTAATCTGAACTAATTTATTTCCCTTATGTGTATAATAATGAAATTTGTGGTTATTTGCAGTTAAAAGAAGAATGTTGGGGATGCCTGGGTGGCTCAGCGGTTGGGTGTCTGCCTTCAGCTCAGGGCGTGATCCTGGAGACCTGGGATGGAGTCCCGCATCGGGCTCCCTGCATGGAGCCTGCTTCTCCCTCTGCCTGTGTGTCTCTGCCTCTCTCTGTCTCTCATGAGTAAATAAAATCTTTTTAAAAAGGAGGGGATGGGGAGAATGTCTGCTAATATAACTCACAGGGAAGGTTCTGTGTCCACCCTTCTGTCCAATTACACTCTGCCAGAAAAAACTAAGTTGGAACAAGCTTATTTTAAGACATTTTTTTATTTTTTAAAAAAGATTTTATTTATCCAGGAGAGACAGGCAGAGGGAGAAGCAGGCTCCCTGCAGGGAGCCGGATGCTGGACTCCTCCCAGGACCCCAGGTTCACACCCTGAGCTGCTCAACCACTGAGTCCTAAAAAAGAAGTGCCCGTATTTTTTATTTTTTTATTTTTTTTTTTTTTTATTTTTAAAGATCTTTGGTAAATGCCAGTTTTATTATTATTTTTTAAGATTTTATTTATTAATGAGACACAGAGAGAGGCAGAGACACAGGCAGAGGGAGAAGCAGGCTCCCTGCAGGGAGCCCGATGTGGTACTCGATCCTGGGACTCCCGGGACCACACTCCCAGCCAAAGGCAGATGCTCAACCAGTGAGCTGCAAACCCAGCATTAAAAAAGACAAAAAAAAAACAAAAAAAACCCTAAATTTACGGACTACAAAGCACAATTTAATGTGGTTTAAGTTATATATAAATATATTAATGTTACAAGCTGGATCAGAGACAAATATAAACGGGATCAGAGAGAAATGTTAAGGTCTGAGGCTAGTTTGAAATAGATTTTTTTTCCTGGTAAATTATGTTTTCACCTTAGAAGAGGCAAGGCAGGCATCTAGGAACAATCCTAATGCTTTTACTCTCTTTCCCATCCTTGCTCGCCCCCAAATTGATCTGATTGAGCACCCTTTCAGTCAGTACTGTCTCGCTCCTCCACAAGAATATCCACTTTCCAAAGCAGCAGAGACCCCAACCAGGCAGTTTCCTGGTCATTTCCTCATGGTTCCTCCAATTTTCCAAAGCTTCTGTGTAACCTTAACCAATCAAATTATCTAGGCATTTGACAGAAGAAATCGGGGATGGGGATCCCTGGGTGGCTCAGCAGTTTGGCGCCTGCCTTTGGCCCAGGGCGCAATCCTGGAGTCCCGGGATCGAGTCCCACGTCAGGCTCCCGGCATGGAGCCTGCTTCTCCCTCCTGTGTCTCTGCTCTCTCTCTCTCTCTCTCTATCATAAATAAATAAATAAATTAGAAAAAAAATCTTGTAGAAGAAATCGGAGATCATTCCTGCCAAGACGCAAGGACAAAACAATATTCTTTTAATCTTCCAGATAGGGATCCCTGGGTGGCGCAGCGGTTTGGCGCCTGCCTTTGGCCCAGGGCGCAATCCTGGAGACCCGGGATCGAATCCCACATCGGGCTCCCGGTGCATGGAGCCTGCTTCTCCCTCTGCCTGTGTCTCTGCCTCTCTCTCTCTGTGACTATCATAAATAAATAAATAAATAAAAATTAAAAATAAAAATAAACTTCCAGATATTTGAGTTTTGTGCCAAGTACTATATTATTCCATAGATCATAAAAACAGCATTGATACAATTAAAATAGTACATGAAATCACCACTAAATCCTCATTTTTAGTTTTATAATTAAATCAGATTTAAGTATGTCGTTTTATTTTTTTTAAGATTTATTTATTCATGAGACAGAGTGAAGAGAGAGACACAGGCAGAGGGAAAAGTAGGCTCCTCACAGGGAGCCGGATGTGGGACTCGATCCCCGATCCCAGGATCTAGCTCTGAGCCAAAGGCAGATGCTCAACTGCTGAGCCACCC
Source organism: Nyctereutes procyonoides (assembly GCF_905146905.1). NCBI lineage: Eukaryota > Metazoa > Chordata > Mammalia > Carnivora > Canidae > Nyctereutes > Nyctereutes procyonoides. Next base: position 198,920 of record NW_026575095.1, read on the forward strand.
AGGCATCCCATTTTAATTCATTTTTTAAGATTCTATTTGAGGGCACCTGGGTGACTCAGCGGTTGAGCATCTATCTGCCTTCGGCTCAGGTGTGATCCCGGAGTTCCGGAATCGAGTCCCACATTGGGCTCCCTGCATGGGGCCTGCTTCTCCCTCTGCCTATGTCTCTACCTCTCTCTGTGTGTCTCATGAATAAACAAACAAATAAATAAATCTTAAAAAAAATTCTATTTGAGAGAGCCCACGAGCTAGGGGGAGAGGGAAAGTGAGACTCCCCGCTGAGTAAGGAGCCCCATGTGTGAGTCTGATGCCAGGGCCCTGGGACCACAACCCAGCCAAAGGCAGACACCCAAACAACTGAGCCACCCAGGCGTCTCCTGGGTATGATATTTGAAAAGCACAGGATCTTGCTGTTCTGCCACTTGGCATTTATTTATTTATTTATTTATTTATTTATTTATTTATTTATTTATTTATTTAGCTTTGATTTATTTATTCATGAGAATCAGAGAGAGGCAGAGACACAGGCAGAAGGAGAAGCAGGCTCCATGTAGGGAGCCCGAGTTGGGACTCGATCCCGGGTCTTCAGGATCATGCCCTGGGCTGAAGGCGGTGCTAAACCGCTGAGCCACATGGGCTTCCCTCATTTATGTTTTATTTTATTTTTATTTTTTTATTTTTTAAGATTATTTATTTATTTATTTGTTTATTTATGAGAGACACACACAGACACAGAGGCAGAGTCATAGGCAGAGGGAGAAGCAGGCTCCATGCAGGAAGCCCGATGTGGTACTCGATCCTGGGACTCCAGGATCATGCTCTGGTGGTGCTCAACTGCTGAGTCACTCAGGCGTCCCAGTTTGAAACTTTTTTTTAAAGATTTTATTTATTTATTCATGAGAGAGAGACACACACACACAGAGAGGCAGAGACACAGGCGGAGGGAGAAGCAGGCTCCATGCACCGGGAGCCCGACGTGGGACTCGATCCCGGGTCTCCAGGATCGTGCCCTGGGCCAAAGGCAGGGGCCAAACCGCTGCACCACCCAGGGTTCCCCTACTTATTTTTTTAATAGGGGCACTTGGCTAGCTCAGTCAGTGGAGCCGGGACCTATGATCTCAAGAATCACGAGTTCAGGCCCCACCTAGGGCGTAGCACTTACTGTAAGAAAATGGGGGTGGGGGATTGGTAATATGTCTTTTTTTTAGATTTTATTTATTCATGAGAGACACAGAGATACAGAGAGGCAGAGACACAGGCAGAGGGAGAAGCAGGCTCCATGCAGAAGCCAGATGTGGGACTTGATCCTGGGACTCCAGGATCATCGGAAGGCGGCGCTAAACCACTTAGCCACCCTAGGATCCCCCCAGTATGTCTCATTTTTACAAAATTCATTGCACATAATGAATTACCAACACATGAGTTAATACTAAATGGTGACCCATAGCCTAGAAACAGGAAAATAGCGGGTGGCCCTGGTAGCTCAGCGGTTTAGCGCCTCCCTGCATGGAGCCTGCTTCTTCCTCTGCCTGTGTCTCTGCCTCTATCTCTCTCTCTCTGTGTGTCTGTCTCTTGTGAACAAATAAATAAAATCTTAGGAAAAAAAAGGAAAATAGCTATTATAAAGTGGTAGTCTCCCCCCCCTTTTTGAAGATTTTATTTATTAGTGTGTGTGCACACATGCAGTAGGAGCAGCAGGTAGAGGGAGAGGCAGAAGCAGGCTCCCTTAGAGTAGGGAGCCAGCCACAGGGCTCCATCCCAGGCCCCCAGGATCATGAGCCAAGCCAAAGGCAGATGCCCAACCACTGAGCCACCCAGGTGCCCCTAAAGTTAGCTCTCCAGTACTGAACTTCGTTGTGGAACAATGTTTTTATATGCTTGATTTTTGCTTGTTTCTGCTTTGGATTAAGTTCAGCTATAGAACATTGGGAATGGGAAAGGATTAAGATTCAGAGTGCCAAAAAGAATACCTATTTAAAATATGCTTGAGGGCAGCCCCGGTGGCGCATAGGTTTAGAGCCGCCTGCAGCCCGGGGTGTGATCCTGGAGACCCATATCGGGCTTCCTGCAGGGAGCCTGCTTCTCCCTCTGCCTGTGTCTCTGCCTCTCTCTTCACGCTCTCTCTGAATGAATAAATAAATAAATCTTTAAAAAATATAAAAAAATAACATAAAATATGCTTTAGGGGGATCCCTGGGTGGCTCAGCGGTTTGGCGCCTGCCTTTGGTCCAGGGCACGATCCTGGAGTCCCGGGACGAGTCCCACATTGGGCTCCCAGCGTGGAGCCTGCTTCTCCCTCTGCCTGTGTCTCTGCCTCTGTCTCTCTCTCTCTCTCTGACTATCATGAATGAATAAATAAAATCTTTAAATAAATAAATAAATAAATAAATAAATAAATAAATAAATAAATAAAATAAAACATGCTTGATTACTGGAAAGGAAATGGGGAAAAATAAAGATTGAAAGGAAAGAAGAAAAAAGGAAAAAGATGACTTCTGGTGTCCAGCCTTCTCTTTTGGAGATTCGCCATTTTGGAGATGCCATTCACCTACTGTCTCTTCTTCCCAACAGGTGAAATGTTGGGGTAAAGTCAAACCCTCAAAGGCAGAGGACTGTGAAACCCAGGATCATCAGGGAACCAGACAGTCTGGATTTATCTTTTCAAAGGGTAGGACCTGGGTGGCTCAGGTGGTTAAACATCTGCCTTCTGCTCAGGTCATGATCTCAGGGACCTGAAATTAAGCCCCATGTTGGGCTCTGACTCAGCTCAGGAGAGAGCTGTCCCTCCCTCTGCTCTCCCCACTACCACCCCCCTGCATGCACACTCTTTCTCACTCTCTGTCATAAATAAATATACTATTAAAAATAAATAAGGGTACCTGGGTGGTTCAGTTGGTTACCTATCTGTCTTCGGCTCTGGTCATGATCCCACTTCTGGGTTGTGTAGCAGAATTAGAGAAAAAGGGATCCCTGGGTGGCGCAGCGGTTTGGTGCCTGCCTTTGGCCCAGGGCGCGATCCTGGAGACCCGGGATCGAATCCCACATCGGGCTCCCGGTGCATGGAGCCTGCTTCTCCCTCTGCCTATGTCTCTGCCTCTCTCTCTCTCTCTCTGTGACTATCATTAAAAAAAAGAATTAGAGAAAAAATTATGTATATCTATAGATATCTCTATATAGATAGATATAGATAAACATCCTCAGATTTGAAAAAAAAATTAAAATACATTTTCCCATCCCACTAACTTTATAGGTTAAAACATTATGTAGTTCATATTTTTTTGTGGTTAAATTCATTTAACTTAAATTTACCTCCATTCACAATTGAGATTATCTATGGACTTATATCCCATCAGTCATAACAATGTGTAGTATTAACCGATGTTTCTCTTTGCCACTTGTTAAAATGGTCTATATAGTGTATGGAGTATGGACCCAAATCTCAGCTCTCCATTGTGTGAACTTGGACATATTAAATATATTCTCTGACCTCAGCTTCCTCATCTGTAAAAAGGGATAGATGAGAAAACACACACACACACACACACACACACACACAAGTAAGACAAATAAGTCTTAGTTATTTTTAGGTTTAAGTGCACACTCCTATTATTTCATAAAAATATTGCATTATTATTGCTTTTTTCTTTTATTTGACTGAAAGAAAATGTTACCTTCTTAGGTTAGCATAATGCTTAGAAAAAGGAATGCATTTGTTCAACGTTTGTTTAATAAATGATTTATCTATTCTCCTGGGTGTATTTGTTCTCATTAGACAGAAAATGTCAAGAGTTGGCTTCTGAATATTAGATATTAAAACGATCACACCAGCCTTCAGAAAAGTCTGGACTAACATAAAGGTAATGTTTGAATACAATGTATGACCTTCATACTCAGTACAACTCCAAAGCATCAACGTCATGAGTGTGACTCCATGCACACACAAATGCGTATCTACACTGACACAGTGCCTCTCTAAATAAACATTATGTCAAAATAGGAATATTCTAACATCAGCAAAACGTAGACAAAAGTGATTTTTTTGTTTACAGTTCAAAAGTTTAATCACCTTGATGGATATATCGCAAAATTTGTAAGCATTTCAATAATTCATCAAAGAGATCTCCAAAATGAATAAAAGTACTCTATAGTAGACATAGGAATGAATTGAAATATTTTTTTAAAATATTTCAGCAAAGGGGATCCCTGGGTGGCGCAGCGGTTTGGTGCCTGCCTTTGGCCCAGGGCGCGATCCTGGAGATCCGGGATCGAGTCCCACGTCGGGCTCCCGGTGCATGGAGCCTGCTTCTCCCTCTGCCTGTCTCTCTCTCTCTCTCTCTCTCTCTCTCTCTGTGACTATCATAAATAAAAATTTAAAAAAAACCTATAAAATATTTCAGCAAAAAAGACAAGGTGCAATAATGGGCTTAGTAATAGACTGGACATTCAGACAGCAAAAAAAAAAAAAATCCCTAAATGCCCTCAACTTGTATTAGCCTACTTAAAAATCTTAATTTCTTTTCAGGTAATCAGCATGTATCATAAAATCTTCAACTGATTCAGTAATCTATCATCTATCTATCTACTCTATCTATCTATCTATCTATCTATTATCATCTATCTATCTATATCTACCTGGATTCAGTAATGTATTTTATATTTGTATTTATATATTTTACATAATATAAATATACTATATATAATTGATACTGTTTAATGTGTAAAAATTGAGAGTGAAAGAAACCAATGAAAAATTAAATGTCACTTTTTTATCACTTAGTGAAATCTGTTCATGCTAGTTTTCAATATAGCCTCAACAATAGATTTTATATTGCTTCTGTTCTTTTGAACATGGAAGCTTTGAGCTACTATTTGTTACTGAATGGTTGTGAATCATATGCTGATTTAGGAACACTTCAGCACAAACAAAAAATATCCTTAATGAATACCTTTCTCTTTACCTACTAATAGCAAAAATTTCTTATTGTTATAATTGGAAATGTTCGCATCAAAAGTAAAAATACATTTTCATAAAGTAGTAGTAATATTAAAGTAATCATATCAAATAAAATAGAAAGACCCACCTGTGTCTGCACAAATTATTGCCTATAGAACATTGGTTTTCTTTATTTCAGTCTCTATATAGAGTGCCACCACAGTTATTTTCTGAACATGAGGTAATGAAAACTAGTAACATTACCTTTATTTCTATATAAGGGATTTCAAGAAAATACTTTCCTAGAAAGTGTCACCATCATTTAGAAAGTTACTCACACATCAAATATTATTTTACAGAATTACAAGAGGCCCTTCACGATGCCCTTTCCTTGAGAAGGCCAGGTGAAGTGGTCCTGGAGCTGCCCAGTTTTCTTCACAATGTTGGACAGTTCTTATTATATTCTAGGCTCTCTGAAGAAAGGAATCAAATACCACAATTATTTACAAAGACATTTCTGTTGTTGACCATCATGGTGTTTCCAAAGTGTCCTCAGAGCTGTAATGGAGGCAACAAAGACAGGCCGCACACCCAGAATTAGACTGAAGGCCTAAACCTAAGAGGGACAGTCTGAATGAGACTTGGTTTCTACACATTGAACTGATCAGTGAGGACATCTTGCAACTGTTATTATAAATTCTATGAAATACTTGATTAGGGTAAGGATGGGGATTTGGTCTAAGTGACCAGAATGAGACAACAGAGGCCAGAGTATATACCACATATTCCCTCACTAGGGAAGTTTGGCCATATTTGAAATTCCAAGCAAATCATCCCAGGTGACTTTAATCTCCAAGTAAGCTTAATTCTTATAGTTACTTCAATGATTGGATTTAAAATTTTCCCATATGCACTCACACATGGAATAAAACAAAACAAAACAAAACAAAACAACAAAACAAAGGGGAAAAAAAGAGAAAGAGAATGGTAAGCCAAGAAACAGACTCTTAACTATAGAAAACAAACATGGTTACCAGAAGGGAGATGGGTGGGGATAAAGGGGAAATAGGTGATGGGGATTAAGGAAGGCACTTGTGACGAGCACTGAGTGTTGTATGGAAGTGTTGAATTACCATATTGTACACCTGCAACTAATATTACACTGCATGTTAACTCAGTGGAATTTAAATAAAAACTTTTTTAAAAAAAAGTCATTAAAAAGAAGGCACCTGGGTGACTCAATTGGTTGGGATCTGACTCTGGTTTCAGCTCAGGTCATGATCTCAGGATCAAACCTCAAGTGGGATCCACACTCAGCAGGGAGTCTTCTTGAGGATTTCTCTTCCTCTCCCTCTTCCCTTGCCCTCGCTTGCACTGTGTGTGTGTGTGTCTCAAATAAATAAATAAATAAATAAATAAATAAATAAATAAATAAATAAATAAATCTTTTTTTTAAGTCAGTAAATAATACATAGAAAATACACCTTATTCCTACTTTGTTGTATTTGAGGGATAATGTCCTTCATCAAATGACTAGTGATAAATTTTACTAAATTTAAACTATTATTTTACAGTTTATTAACCAGAAATATAAATAATAATTGAAATAATTAAACAAAAATAAAATACAAAAAACAATCTCTACTACAAAAACATAGAACTATGTCATTGTGAATTAATGGCCTATTAATGTGTGCATAGTGATATAAAAATTAAAAGGAGAAAAATAAGACACTAGAAGTAATTTTTATTCTATTATATCAAATGAGTAAGGAAACAAGGAGAGATGAAAAACTGCAGTTTACTACTACACAAATTTAATTCAATAAGTTAAAATATAGGAAACAGACTCTTACGAATTTGATTTTTAACTGTAGAAAATGATGTCTGAATATAGGCCAGATTCATAACACACTGAAAATGCAATTCAAATTAGATCAAATTTATTTCATTGGAGACAATTTTCAATAAATCTACTTAGGAAATAATGAATTGATTATAGGATTAATAGCAGAATACCTTTTTGACATATGCCAGAGATATTCGTGTATGCAAGTGTTTATTTTTAACTTCCTAATCAAGATATAATTTAACGTGTCTGTAACTGTTTGATGAAGGGGGCATCAAGTATCATACCTAATTAAAAGATAGTCTCTTAGAAACACAAATTCTAAATTCTTAAGGAAAACATGATGATATAACTTAATTTAAATGAAAATTTTCATTTTTACTTTATTCATACAACATTGTCAAAACAGGATTGTGTGTGTGCATATTCCAATGTTGTAACAACAAAAAAACCCAATGAGTTAGAATGGGATTATGTGAGCATGCGTCCAAAAATTACAGTATTATTGATCCAATTTTAGATTTACCATAAAGGGTAAAATTAAATGATAAAAATTTCTACAGAAACGTATTCAACTTAAAAAACATACTAGTTAGTTATCATTTAATAGTGTCACCTGGAGTAAAATTTCCTACATGGCACTGATTGACAGCATTCTGTATTGAGAATATTCTCTATTTTTTAATGACATTTATTGAATAAGACAGACGGTAATATTGTGTGCCCTGAAGTGTTTCATGTATTTATATAGTCTTTCATTTTATTCTCATGAAAACCTGGAGTTAACAATCCACAATTCAGTGATGTGAAAACCTACATGAGTAGTAGGGATATAAAATAATTCACCTAGTCTGAAAAAGATGTGGAAATTTTGAATAGAAAAATAGGTGGTGAGGAATGATGGGTGGTCCCTGGCTGTGGGCAGGATGACTATACTTTTCCATCCAGCAGGAGAATTCTGGTTCCCACCTGTTGCCTGAGGGTGATTATTAATCATGCCTCTCTCACTCTCACATGTCTTCCAGTTTGGATGACAAATTATATGGTCACTGGAGCAATGAGGAACCATGACAGGCTTTTTAGTGTGATAATGACATGATGAGGGCTACGCTCTAGAAATATTAATCTGAAAGAAATGTATACACAGGAATGAAGAGAAGAAAGACCTGAAGCAGAGAAACTGATTAGATGTCTGCTTCCATCATCTCAGGAAATGTCCTGAAAATCTGAATTAGGACGGGGAAATTAAAGGGAAATAATATATATTACAAACGGAACGGAGCAATGTTGCAGAGATAAAATAAATAGGACGTAGATACTAAATGCTTATTACAAGGGAGAGTGAGGAATAACAATGATTGCAAGGTTTGAGTCCTGAGTCACTGGGAGTACGATGCCACTAACATGTGGAAGGCATTGCAATTGTATTCTTGGCCTAACGGCATTTTATTTATTTGTTTGTTTGTTTATTTACTTATGAGAAGGCTGCTTCAATTATTATAGGTTCTCTGACTTAATGTTTCCCTGAAAGTTATTCCACTTCAGATACTAGGATGCCAGTTTATATTTGTCTACAGAATTTCTAACTATATAGGTCACTCTGATGTGTACAGTTGATTTTAAAAACTGTATTAACATAGAAACTCATAGTCTCTAATATTTTCACCATTGATTTTTCTTCCCTTTGTCTATATTATCTTTTATAGCAAGCCCTGCTCCCCGAGCACAAACAATATTTTTTATAAGTTGTTATGATGTCTCTCATATTTTCCCACACAATTTACATTACATATGATGAGGGTAGAAGTGGGGGGTTACTATGGTCAAGAACTCAAAGTAAATGATGTTGATATACTTTAGATTACATTTAAAAAATCAGGGAAAGCACACTAACAGGTAAATATTAGTGATGTGCCAGGCTTATCGATGAAGTTTTAAAGTTTCTGAGAATAAAATATGTTCCTCTAAATAAAAAAGATAAATATTTTATCTGGAAAGCTGATACCAGAAGAGAACTATTCCTATTAGAGAGTACTGATGAGGTCAATGAAAATGTAGAGGGTGTTATAAAAAAGATTGAAGAATTTTTAATGGAATCAAGTGATTGGCATTATTTATTTTTATTTTTTGTAATTCTAAATGTCTGTTTCCTTTGGGTTTGTATAGCTCTATCACCAGCTCTGTTACATTACAAATGTAATGATATTACATTTATCAATTGCAGGAGGGCTTTTTTCATGCTTTGAATGTGCTCTTTTATTACTTTAAATACAGTGATTTTGCATTTTATATTTTACAATTGTAAATCCAGTATCTGCCCTCTTTCTGATTCTGCAGTTCTTATACCACTTTATTGAACATAAATCAGCATACCAAAAGCTTTACTATTAAGACACACAAGTCAGTGAGTTTAGAGATTAGTATACACCAGTGAAATGGTCACCACAATCTATGTCATAAACATATTAATCACCTCCAAAAGTTTCCTCCTTCTCTGTTGACTGATTTGCTTCATTTTTTTGTGATAAAAATGCTTAATATAAGATCTTCTACCCTCTTAGCAAATTGAAGATATACAATTCAGTATCATTAAGTATAAGCTCTACACTGTACAGTAAATCCCTAGGGCTTATTTATCTTGAATAAATGAAACTTTGTACTCTAGGCTTTGAATTTTAACTTATAAATGGGATAAAAAGTGACAGAAAGCAAAAGGATGGTAGATATTTTCTTGAGTTATTTGAGCAGAAGGTAAAAGGATATGGAGGATTTTAAAGAAAATATCCATTAGAAAGCAAATATCTATAGCAGATTATGGTGAAATGTGAGCAAGAAAAATCCTATAAATAATTATGAAGGAATCCTGTGTACAAGAAAAAAGACAAATTATGTGAAGAAACAGCTCATTCAAGATGTTAAGTGGTGCCATTATTTTAGAACAGTTTAGCTATAAACGGAATGACCTGCAGTTAGATGAAATGGGTGGATGTAGTATCCGAAGAAAAGGTATAAGTGCAGTGTTTATAGCTAGTGTTTATATGTCTAGTCCACGCAGTGGGTAGAAATATTCTGATTCCTGTTACTATCACATATCAGGTTGTGTGCTAGACAATTTACACTTGCTGTGCAATGTTATTGTATCATAGTAACATTGAGAGATAGCGTTGACTTGTCCCTTTGACAAGATGAGGAAACTGAGGTATAGAAAGATTATTTACCTTGCTGAAGTTCCTCTGCTCATGGAAATGGAAACTATTCTGTGTCTGCATACAATTAAGATTATAACCCTAATATGAATATACATGGAGCCCACATATTCTCAAAACCAATTTAATAGTTTAGACCTTGAATGCCAGAGATTTTCTAAAATATTAACAGCTAAGTATTTCATAAATAGGTATTTGATTACATATAGCTTGGTAGTAGACATTCAGTAGATATCTAGGCAATAAATAAATAAATGATCAGATGGATCAGTGCTATTTCCAGAGGTCGTCTTCTTCTGGATAGCCAAGTTTTCTCCATTTCCATTTCTCTTATCTCCTCCTGTTGGCATCCTAAAAAGTGAAAAGTTAGCACTTTTAAATTCATCTATAATCTCTACCTGTTTTCAACAATAAGCGTCAGTTGCATTTTGTTTTTCCTTGTTTAACTTTTCTTAAAGTCAGAATCAGACAAACTGGTTTAAGTTCAGGCTCCATCACTTAGAAGTTGTGTGATCAAGACCAAGTCACTCAACTGTAAAGTAAGAATAAAACATTCTTTGCTAAGGTGCTGAGGAAATCTGATGGGATGATGTGTACTCAATGCTCAGTTCAATGTATGCCATTGAAGCACTTGATAAAGTTCATTAGTATATTGGGACCCATGAAATTTAGGCCACCCCGGGGGCCTGGTGCCCACATCACAAACCTACATCTAAGTTAGCCTGTGTTTATGGAAACACCTATCAAAGAAAACTTAACATACATCAATCACAATCCTCAACTCAGCTTTAGCTAGCTGGCACACCTTTCCCTTGAAAGTAGAACTTGCTAGCCTTCTAAGGAAATCCCCAACCTCCTAGCCAATCATGCCTTGTTTTCATATTGCTTCTTCTAAAGCTCTATAAAACCGACACTTGCAGGGATACCTGGGTGGCTCAGTGGTTGGGCAACTGCCTTTGGCTCAGGGCATGATCCCGGGGTCCAAGGGCTAAGCCCTGCATCAGGCTCTCTGCATGGAGCCTGCTTCTCCTTCTTCTGCTTATGTCTCTGCCTCTGTGTGTGTGTGTGTCTCTCATGAATAAATAAAATCTTTAAAACAAAACAAACCAAAACAAAAAACCCGACACTTGAACCAATCCCTAGAGAAGAGTGTCCCTCTGCTGAGAGGCACTGTACTCTCCCAATCCTTGATTGTTTTCTCTTAAATAAGGGACATCAAAAAAAAAAAAAGACATCAAACTTGTTACTAACCTGTTTTAGTTTTGTCATTTGACCTACTGGATAAAAATTAGCTGGTATTAATTATTGTTATCATTTTTACTTATGAAAGGGGACATAATCAAGGAAAGAAAATAATTGAGAGTATGCAATATAGCAATTTATATATAGCAAGAAAAAGCACCAAATCAAGCAAGAGTCAGAAAACCTAAATTAATCACAGCTCCTCTAATGGCCTGTGTAATCTTGGTTATTTCACTCAGTGTCAGTGTTTTATGATACATACCCAGGCATGGAAATGTTTTAAATAGAAAGATTCAAATGGGGATCCCTGGGTGGCGCAGCGGTTTAGCGCCTGCCTTTGGCCCAGGGCGTGATCTTGGAGACCCGGGATCGAATCCCACATCGGGCTCCCGGTGCATGGAGCCTGCTTCTCCCTCTGCCTCTGTCACTGCCTCTCTCTCTCTCTCTGTGACTATCATAAATAAATAAATTAATTAAAAAAATAGTTTAAGATTTTCCATACCACTTACAACAACCCACACCCTGCTCACCATAGACATCTCTCCTGCAATTTTTAGAGAAAAGAGGAAAGAGCACAGGCAATAAGGGATTACCCAAACAGGCAGAATAAGAATTTGTTGAGGGCACCTCCAAAGCCAACACACTAACAATATATTTTTGGAAAGAATCTGACCTTTCATTTTGTTTGATTTTTTGATTTGTCTGTTTGTTTGAAGTGAGTTATACACCAGAACAGAAGGAGAGGGAGGGAGAATCCCAAGCAGACTCCTCTCTGAGCATAGAGCCCAACCTGGGGCTCACTTGACAACCTGGCGATCACAACCTGAACCAAGACCAAGAGTCCAACACTTAACTGACTGTGCCACCCAGGCACCACTTTTTTACTATTCAGCATTTTTAAAAATTAATTGATTGATTGATTTTTAATTTATTTATTCATGAGAGACACACAGAGAGAGGCAGAGACACAGCAGAGGAGAAGCAGTATTTATTTATTTTTAACTTTATTTGTTCATGAGAGACACACAGAGAGAGGCAGAGACATAGGCAGAGGGAGAAGCAGGGGGAGCCTAATGCAGGACTCAATCCCAGGACCCTAGGATCACGATCTGAGCCAAAGGCAGACACTTAACCACTGAACCACCCAAGTGCCCCTTGCCGAAAACTTCTTGAAATAATTCATTATATTTGCTGTCTTATTCTTTCTTCTTTTAAACCCAAAATGGGGCTTGAACTCATGACCACAGATCAAAAGTCACATGCTCACCAACTAAGCCAGCCGGGCACCCTGTTTTATTCTTTCATTTTACAACGCTGCTCTTGTCCAGGGCACCAACCAAATCTAATACTGAGTTGTTGACTTTCATCTGACTTTATCCCTCAGCAGCTTTTCACCCAGTTGATCACTTTCTCCCACTTCCTACCCTTACCTGGCTTCCAGGATAGTGTGCTCTCTCTCTTGGTTTACCACCTATCTCACTGGTCATTCATTCCCAAGCTCCTTTTCTGCTTCCTCTTCCCACTGATCTTTTATAGTTAGGGTATCCCAACCTTGGGTCTCAGGTCTCTTTTCTTCTCTAATTGCATTCACCACCTTGATCTCATCTAAGCTATGGCTTCAAACATATCATATATATATATATATATATATATATATATCCTGATGACTTTTTGTATACTCAGATCATCTCTTTCTTTCAGAACCATTTTACTAAGCTATCTACTCATCTCCTCTTGGGTGTCTAAAATTCATTGTAAAATTTTATGTTATTCAAACTGGAATTTCTGCTCTATGTACCCTACCCCTCTGCAAACCCTTAGAATTCCTTGACTACATTTTCTCATACCCCATATTCAGTTCATCAGGAAATTCTCCTGGCTCGATTTTCAAAATATTTTCAGAATCTGTACTCCACGGCAGCCACTCTAATCTGAGACACTGTTATTTCTTCTCTACTGTAACCTTTGAATTGATCTCTGCCTCCAATCTTGGCCTATCCCCATCCCCACCAGTCTGTTCTCAACACATCAGCCAAATTATTTTCTTTTTTTATTTTTTTAATTTATTTATGATAGTCACACACACAGAGAGAGAGACAGAGATATAGGCAGAGGGAGAAGCAGGCTCCATGCACCGGGAGCCCGACGTGGGATTTGACCCCAGGTCTCCAGGATCGCGCCCTGAGCCAAAGGCAGGCGCCAAACCGCTGCACCACCCAGGGATCCCCAAATTATTTTCTTTAAGATTTATTTAGGGACCCTGGGTGGCTCAGCAGTTGAGCACCTGCCTTCGGCCCAGGGCATGGTCCTGGAGTCCCGGGATTGAGTCTCGTATCGGGCTCCCCACAGGGAGCCTACTTCTCCCTCTGCCTTTGTCTCTGTCTCTCTCATGAATAAATAAATAAATCATTTTTTTAAAAAAGATTTTGTTTATTTATTTGAGAGAGAGAGAAAAAAGAAAGAATGCATGTACATGAGAGGTCGGAGGGGCAGAGGGAGAGGGAGATTGAATTTCAAGCAGACTCCCTGCTTGAGTGGTGAGCCAGACAGGTGGCTCCAACCCACAACTCTGAGATCGTGACCTGAGACAAAATCAAGAGTTGGATGCTGAACCAGTCAACTGACTGAGCCACCCAGGCACCCTACATCAGCCAAATTCTTTAAAAAGGTCAGTTAACTCATTCATTCATCTGCTCATAAACCCTCCAGTGGCTGTTTTACTCAAAGGAAAAGTCATTGTCTACAAGATCCTATCCCAGTTGCCTCATCTACTAATTTTGTCCCTTGCTCACTTGGCTCCAGCACAGTGATTTGACTGCTACTCCAATTTGTTGTGTGTGTGTGTGTGTGTGTGTGTGAGAGAGAGAGAGAGAGAGAGAGAGAGAGAGAAGAGAAAGAGAGAGAAAAAGAGAGAGAAAAATCTTCCCTCTCCTCCACTGGTGCTATTCTAAATTTTTTATGTGCTCACAGCTCCCTCTGCCAGGAAAACTTTCACTAGATGTCCCCATGTCTGACTTTCTCACCTCCAAGTCTCTACACATTCCTCACTCTCTCATTAAAGTGTATTCTTACCATTCCATTTTACTCTCCAACTTGTGCTCTTCTCTCACACTCGCAGTCTCCTTGACTTTCAAAAATACATCCTTCACAGCATGTTTTTTAACATACAAATAATTTCATTAATCTGTTCAATGGATATTTGTGTCAGGCATTGTTTTACACATTTGGGATGTACGAGTGAGCTAAACAGATAAAAATCCCTGGCCTCAAACAACTTACATTCTAGTGGGGTAAGACAGTCACTACTCAATAAATATAATAAATAAGTAAATATTACTTGTTGAATAAATAAGTAGAAATATCTTTGGGCACTTCAAGTAGTTCTACAGAACAACTTTCTAGAAATGGAATTATTGGGTCAAGGAATATGCATATTATAGGTTTTTATACACTATAGACTTGCTGGGACGCCTAGGTAGCTCAGTGGTCGAGCATCTGCCTTTGGCTCAGGTCGTGATCCTGGGGTCGTGGGATCAAGTCCCATGTCGGGCTCCCCGTGGGAAGCCTGCTTCTCCCTCTGCCTATGTCTCTGCCTCTCCCTGTGTCTCTTATGGATAGATAAATAAAATCTTTTTAAAATAATAAATAAATAAATAAATAAATAAATAAATAAAGCAACAGTCAATTATGTATTTTAGATACTTTTTAACCTTCTTTTGGCTCAGCTTCTCTATGTTGAAGCAAATTGAATCTCCACCATCCACATCCCACACCTTCCAGTAGCAATGGCTCTCCTCTAAGTCTGGATCTTTTGAGTGAGAGTCTATGACAGCCCTTTTCACGCTTGTCATCTCACATCTCCTTCAATCTGATTGTTGCCCTTACTTCTCCAATGAAATTCTGAGACACTGCTGCAGGACCGGTACCCAGGGCAAAGGGGAGAACATCTGAGAACACAACAGGCGTGGAGAGTTAAGAGTGCCACAAAGCAGTGCTCCTTAAACTTTAGCACAGAGCAGGATCACCTGGGAGGCCCTGCCAAACTGCTGGGCCGGCTCTGATTCCTTGGATCTGGGTTGGTGCTCACTGCTTTCTAATCGAATCCAACAAGTTACCAGGTGCTGTTGATGCTGTCTGAAGGCCATACTTTTTGAGAACCACGTGAATAAAAAATTGCAACCTCAAATCCCTTTATGGCTGTTCCTCATCTCCTCCAAAATATCTCTTGATCATAACTTCGAATTTTGCTTTTTAGTAAAAAGAAGCAAGATTGCCTTTGAGTATTTTCTCATGATTTCCAGCTACAGGGGGTTTAAGGGAAGCTGCACATAGAAGATGGGAAAAACATGTTTGGGGGGTAACTTGTTCTCCCACCTCCTGCAGGCAATCAGCAGTTAATGTGGGTGCTCTTTGCCCGAGTTCAGTACAGTATTGGGGTGGGGGTGAGAGCTTATACATTTAATTTCAGCTGCTCACAAATGTTAATTGCAATTCAATTAATCATCCATAAGACAAACTAAGATTACAGATCCAAAGTACACATCCATAGAACATCAAGCTATTAAGGTATTTATAAGACACACTTCCAAAAAAAGTTTGAAAAGACACTTCATTTCTCCTCTCATTCCCTTACTGGCATCCACAGGTTTAAATGTGTCAGAGATGAGGAAAACTTTTCACTCAATCCAGGGACTCCAGGACCACGCCCTGAGCCAAAGGCAGCCGCTCAATTAACATTGAGCCACACAGGCGTCCCCAAGGAAAACTTTTAGGGACTTTCTCAGTTAAATTTTTTAAAATATTTTATTTATTTATTCATGAGAGACACACAGAAAGAGGCAGAGACACAGGCAGAGGGATGTGGGACTCGATCCTGGGATCCCAACCTGAGCTGAAGGAAGATACTCAGCCACTGAGCAACCCAGCTGTCCCTTTCTCAGTTAATTTAATTGGGAAATAATTAGCAGTTGCGGGGGGACCACCCTCATCTCCGCACTATAACTCTTTAAAGCCCAGTCCACAAACCTGTAACCATCTCCAGAGGTAGTTCGAGAAAAACTGATTTTTGAGGTAGCCCTTGGGAGACACAAGCACTGAGGCTCTTTTACAATTTTCCAGCCTACGTGACAGAGAGTATGATTGTTTTGATGCAGAGCAGATGAAGAATTACCCTATTAGTCCACTAATACTACTATGCCCACTCACCGTATCCCCTTAACCATTAGCATTTACATTAAAATAGCCTGGCTGATTAGCTTATCTTTTGTTTTAAGAGGAAACCCCACCAAAATT
>NW_026575096.1:0-121750 GCF_905146905.1 Nyctereutes procyonoides
CCCGTCAAGTGTACCCCTCAGTGCCCGTCACCCATTCACCCCCACCCCCCACCCTCCTCCCCCTCCACCACCCCTAGTTCATTTCCCAGAGTTAGAAGTCTTTATGTTCTGTCTCCCTTTCTGATATTTCTCACACATTTCTTCTCCCTTCCCTTATATTCCCTTTCGCTATTATTCATATTCCCCAAATGAATGAGAACATACACTGTTTGTCCTTCTCCGGTTACTGTGGCCAAGTTCAAAAAGGGTGTTGCCTGAGTTCTTCTCTGGGATTTTGATGGAATCTTGTCTCACATTTAGATCTTTCATCTATTTTGAGTTTATCTTTGTGTATGGTGCAAGAGAGTGGTCCAGTTTCATTCTTCTGCATGTGGATGTCCAATTTTCCCAGCACCATTTATTGAAGAGACTGTCTTTCTTCTAGTGGATCGTCTTTCCTCCTTTATCGTATATTAGTTGAGCATAAAGTTCAGGGTCCACTTCTGGGTTCTCTGTTCTGTTCCATTGATCTATATGTCTGTTTTTGTGCCAGTACCACACTGTCTTGATGACCACAGCTTTGTAGTACAACCTGAAATCTGGCATTGTGATGCCCCCAGATATGGTTTTCTTTTTTTAAAATTCCCCTGGCTGTTTGGGGTCTTTCTGATTCCACACAAATCTTAAAATAATTTGTTCTAAGTCTCTGAAGAAAGTCCATGGTATTTTGATAGGGATTGCATTAAACGTGTAAATTGCCCTGGGTAACATTGACATTTTCACAATATTAATTCTGCCAATCCATGAGCATGGAATATTTTTCCATCTCTTTGTGTCTTCCTCAATTTCTTTCAGAAGTGTTCTGTAGTTTTTAGGGTATATTTTGAGAACCATTTGAATGGTGAATGGGTGACGGGCACTGAGGGGTACACTTGACGGGATGAGCACTGGGTGTTATTCTGTATGTTGGTAAATTGAACACAAATAAAAATTATATAAAAAAAAGAACAACAACAAAGAAGAAAGAAAAAAATGGAAAAAAGAAAAGGAACCCCACTGGCTGATGTTAAGAATCATCGAAGTCTCATAAACACTATGGAAGAACAGACCAGATGCAAGCATTGCTGAGCAGGCATATTATTGATCATGAGTCAAAAAGAAAACAAAAAACGCACTGAGTTGGGTGACATCCATTCTGGAAATATTTAGCACAGCCTGGTTCCTGCTGAACTCCCGATGTGGGAGTTTACAGTTCAGTGCCCAATGGAAACATTTACCTTAGCAAGAGCTGAACACCATGCACATTCTTGTTCCATGCAATTATCAATCTCAGTGGTGGCAAAAAGATTCTTAAATAAATAGGCCACACTGCCTGTTCTTGAGTCTTCTGATTTAA
Organism: Nyctereutes procyonoides; assembly: GCF_905146905.1. Lineage (NCBI taxonomy): Eukaryota > Metazoa > Chordata > Mammalia > Carnivora > Canidae > Nyctereutes > Nyctereutes procyonoides. The sequence goes on from NW_026575096.1 coordinate 1,376, forward strand.
TAAACCAAAGAGATAGGAACCATCTTTATCTAAACTGGATTAGTAGGTCAGTGATGAGCAATCGTTATTATAGAAGAGTCATTTCTGAAATAGTCACCACGAGGAGAAAGTCCTAGAATGAGTCCCTTTAGTGTTTTTTGTTGCTGTGAACTTCGTTTGGATACTTTGTTTGGAATTTTGGATGAAAAGCCACATATATAGGCCATGTTCCCAGGGCCGTTGTTAGGCTGGCTGGACATTTCAACAGTATTAAAAGCTGCTTATAAACAAACTGTTGTGATTAAAGGGGTAAGGAGAGAAAATGAATGGGAAATATCAGAGAGGGTGACAAAACATGAGAGACTCCTAACTCTGGGAAACAAACAAGAGGTAGTGAAAAGGGAGGTGGGAGGGAGGATGGAGTGACTGGGTGACAGACACTGAGGGGGGCACTTGACGGGATGACCACTGGCTGTTATGCTATATGTTGGCAAATCGAACTCCAGTAAAAAAATATACAGAAAAAAAAAAACTGTTGTGAGTACACAAATCTGCCTTCAGTGCTATGAGGCTTTTATGTGGCTTTTATGTGGCTCAAATAACTTCCTGTATGTAGGTGGCAATCATGGGCTTGGCCATTTTTTTTCTCCTTGTTAGTATTTTTGTTCACTTAGCTCTTTAGGTAGTTGTTATGCTGCTGCCATGGTTTTGACTTCCAATTTTTTTTCATTTGTTAATTTGTTTCCAATGTAACTACTTGTGGAAATAAACATTTAGAGTTACTTTGAAAAAAAAATTTAAGACTTGCATTAGAAGGCAGATGGGACTTAGTCTTGCTTTAAATTCTTGTTAACATAGTACACAAAGAAAGGACAACTAGTCAAAGAACCAAAATGTACACATCCTAATCCTGAAGGTGCTATCACTTCCAAGTGAACTACAGCACTCTATGGAAAAAGGCTTGCATTGTTGTTTAAGTCCATCCATTCATTTCAACAGGATTAAAATAAATGATGCCCTTACCTTACATAGCATTGAAATTCCTGGTGATAAACGGAAAGGGTGAACTTCAAAAGTGCAATGTGCACGATTTAAGATTTGATGGAGGGATTTACTTCTCAAATTGTCATTGCCATTGATTGGATTTACTAATCAATGAGCAAGAATTGACTGAAATGAGAAGCTGTGCCTAAAACTGGGTAAATCTATGTTTCATATTTTACATTTGCCTTTGGAAAGACAGGGCAATTTTGATCAGTGGTGGAGATGACATTATGTATGAACCTCCAAAACTTGTATCTTGGATCCTTAACCCAAAACCACCTCAAAGGACATCTGAATTTTTTGGAAATCTATTTATTTGGAAATATTTTTCTAAAATAATGCTTTATAGTTCTAGATTTTAAAAATACCTTGATTCTTCTAGCCTTGTGCCTTCATCTTTCTTTTTCTACATTTTTATAGCCTTTGACAAAGCTTTCTGCCCTTGTTTATTGTCGGAGCTATTTTTTCAATGATTAGTATGATTTTGAGGTCATCAATCTTAATTATTCAAATTTTATATTATACAAAAATGTGTGATCAGTTAGATGAATTTATCAACACTACCTTACATAGTTTTGCAAGTTTAGTGGTGAGTTGGCAATGATTTTACACTTTTCCAATAATTATTTTAAGCGAATTCACTTCCTTTTAGAAAATACATATATGACTACCAATCATATTACTCTGAGGTTGCATTGACCATAACTTATGGCAGCCATGCTAGCAAGAACCAATCTTGAAAAAAAAAAAATTTCACTTTACCAAGTTTCTGTTTGGTGTGGTGAAAATGGTTTGGAAATAGAGTTGTGTTGGTTGCACAACGTTATGAATGTAATTAATGCCAGGGCTTTGGGCACTTAATAATGGCTAAAGTGACATATATTATGCTATATATTTTTTAGTACAATAAAACTTTAAAAAATACAAGAAAAAAGTTAAGCTCTGTGTTTTGTCATCAAAATAACATTTAGAAACATTAGGCTTGAGACCAAAGACCACCGCTATATCACGACTGGCTGGTATTGATGATTCAAGGTCTTCATTGGAAATTTTAGAAAAGAAATAGTTTGTAAGTTGCTGTCATTGAGAACGTTTTCCCCAGTTCAACATGGTTGAATGTGAACTTGACTTTTGGAAGTCCTCTGAGTTACTGGCGTTTTTAATTGTTAATGTTTTGAAATTTTCCATCTGATTTAATCAACAGGGGCTTTTAGGAGTCTCCCTCTCCAATATGGAGGTTGAGGTGGTTGGCAACTTGATCCTTTTATTGCTGTTGGCCACCCTCCCCCTCGCAAGAATCCCCAACTCTCCACAGCAGCCAAGTGCCTCTGAGAGGCATGTGGGGAGCTCAGGAGTGTGACTCCCACATCCTCTTAAAATTCTGTCTTTCTGTTTGGGCCAGTCATCCCAGTCCTCAAAACCATCCCTGAGAAATGGGAAGGGGAAAGCTCAGGGTGAGAGAAGTGGGATATTTCAAGATTTTGCCAAAAATAGCAAGACCGGAAAATCCTTGGCAAAACAGAAGAACTGGCTACTTTAACACCTTTCTCATTCCTGAGATCCCCTGTTAACTGCGGTGCTACTGTCCCCAAAGGTTCTGTTTTTGCAGGTGGAAAAGCAGTTGGAGCAGCAGCACCTTCTCTCCAACTCAAACATTCTTTTCCAGGCCCTCTGTGGAGCAGCTTGCTCCGGTGAGCACAGTGTTCAGCTATCAAATCCCAGAAGGCCCATTAGACCTTAACCAAATGACAGCCTGTAAAGTTCCTTGGAGTGAAGAATTAGGTTGAGCTGTTAACCTTCCCCATGCAAAGGACAACAAAGAAATTCTAGTAAGAGGTAAAAGGACAGAAACTCAATTTACTGTTTTACTATTAAATTCTCATCCCTTGCTCATGGCAAAAAAAAAAAAATGTGTTTGCTTTCACAGCCATTTTCCTTTGGCAATAGGTAAAGGAGTCTACCTGCTGCAGCAGCCTCTGCTTCTCTACCAGTATGATCCCATTCCTGCTTGCTGCCTACTGCACTCAAGCACCTTATATAAAGTGATACTGCTTAAGCTGGAGTGCTAAAATCTGCCTGCCCTAAAGGGGATATGAAAATGTGGGAATATTAGCCCTTAAACAGTAGGCTAGAATTTCTTTCATCCATCTATCCCTAAGGCAAACTGGGTTTTAAAGCCCAAATTACAGATTGCCTTTTGCTTTGTAAATCAGCAGTTGGATGTGTAATTGGGATTTTTTTTTTAAATGTCAAAATGACTCTTGGGTGTTGATCTGGCAAGTGGAAATAACATAGAAAGGCTGTATAAGTAGTTTTAGAAATGGCAGTTAAAATCTCATAATCTGACTTTAACAATTGATTTTGCTCCAAATTTCCATATTGGTATTATTCAGCTTTTGGCTGAGGATCTGGAAATGGAACTTTTCCCAGTGAAACCTGGACTAAATCTAATATTGGACTTATTGTGTTCATAGTTTGGGAAGGTAAATTTTATACATCTAATTTGCAGACCAGCTAAAAACAGGAGATGAAAAGACCATTTCATTTATTCCCCTGGTGGGGTGGAACATTTTCTTCCAATATGTTTTCCAATTTACTTTTTGAAATTTATGGAGCTTAAGAAAAGTACCATTCCATTATCTAATAGTGTTTGCTAATAGGCAGTTTCCCTAAATACCCAGCCTAAATTTTCCATTGCTCATCTGACTTCAAATCTTCCCCATTTTCCAATCTTACTTAATGGACTTTATAACTTAATGTTTGCTAAATCCTTAGTTAATAGCCATTCTCAAGATTTGTGATTTAAAGAAAAAAGTATATTAAGTGATTTTGCTCCCTTCAAAATTCTATAAACTACTGATGGAATATGCTAAACTTTTATGCCCAACTTCTAAAAGAGTGAAAACTATTCACAAACGATTGCTCTGGGTAGCAAGAGATGAACCCATTTCATCTGCCTTGCAAAGAGAATTGTTTTTGTTTAGTTTGATGCTATCAAACTATCTTAAAGAATAAAATGTGAATTGATCATGTTTGTGGTTGTTTTCTGAGGGGGAGCCAATGGTCCATATGGAAGGACGTAATACATTTACCAGAACTGTAAAGCAGCCATTTCTTTCAATCACTAGTAACCTGTGGGGTGTTTTAATCATTGACCTTAACCAGCAAAGGGCTGCATCTCTCATTACCAGTTCACTGATTTATTTGGACCTCTTAGTCCACTCACATTTCAACTTTTATATTAGATATTGAAAATCTGTCTCTACTAGACTTGTCAATTTGGCTGCTGTATGGATAATAATTGTTGTGTTTTCTGCATCTTCCTCTTCATAATTAAATTCAGTTCTTCAGTAATAATAGCTAAAATATACTGAATACTTACTACGTGCCAAGTGTTATTTGAAGTACTGTGTTTATTTATGTAGTCTTGATAGAAATTTCCTTTGTTAGGTGTGTTTATTATTCCCATTTCATAGGTGAAGGAAATGAGATACTGCTTAGTTCATTTGCCTAAGGTTTCAGCACTACGATGAGGCAAAACCAGAATTAGTTTCCATGTAGTTCATCTCCAGAGCCTATGCTTTGAACCACAGCTCTACGATGGTCAAAATGTGAATACTTTTCCAGTTAAACAATACTTCACAACAGCATTTATGGAGTATTAAATCTGAATTTGATTAAGCTTTTAGATGCAATTTCCAATTACAGGAAATATGATGGAGGAAAATGTTAAGGAACCCATGGTGATGCTGTCAGTGAAATCGAGACTATGGGAGATCAGGGAATACAAGGAATCTCTTTCTTTCTTTCTTTCTTTCTTTCTTTCTTTCTTTCTTCTTTCTTTCTTTCTTTCTTTCTTTCTTTCTTTTCCTTTCCTTCCTTCCTTCCTTCCTTCCTTCCTTTTCCTTTTTCTTTCTTTTTTTATTTATTTATTTATTTATTTGAGAGACACACACAGAGAGAGACAGAGACACAGGCAGAGGGAGAAGCCCCTGGGGGGAGCCCCTGCAGGACTTGATCCCAGGATCCCAGGGGTCATGACCTGAGCTGAAGGCAGATGCTCAACCACTGAGCCACCCAGAGGTGCCCCCAGGAATCTACTATCTTCAACAAATAAAATTGCAAGGAAGAGAGTGTATGCATGTTAAAAAGTGTAAATCTGTAGATGAAAAAACACAAGAACCTGGGCTCCCATGTTCAGTGCAGCATTGTTCACAGTAGCCAAGAGGTAGAAACTCCCTAATGTTCATCACCAGCTGAGTGGATAGAGAAAATGTAATATATACACACAATTGAATATGATTCAGCTCTATTAAAGATGGCAAGACAGTTTTCCATTTGTGACGACATAGGTGAACGTGGAGGACAAGCAGGATGCTGAGTGAAACAAGCCAGGCACAGAAGCACAGATACGATACGGTACAATACTACATATATGAGGAATCTAACGTAGTTAAACTCATAGAAGTCGAGAGGAGATTGGTGGTTTCCAGAGCTGGGGAGGAGGAGAAACAAGATGGTATTAATCAAAGGATACAAAGTTCCAGTTATACAAGATGAGTAAGTGGTAGATATCTGTATGGCATAGAGCCTGCAATTAACAGCGCTGTGTTATGTACTTGAAATCTTCTAAGAGAGTAGATCTGATGTTAAATATTCTTATCACAAAAAAACAAAATAAATAAATGGGGCAGGAGGAAACTTCTGGATGTGATAGATATGTTCGCAGCCTCAGTTGTGGCGGTTTCATAGATGTCTACTTACCTCCAAGCTCATAAAGTTATATACTTTAAATACTTACAGCTTTTTGTATGTCAATCATACCTCAATGAAGTGGCTTTTAAAATAGTAGGAGATTTAGTAAATTTAAGCCACCGGTAACAATTAGCATTGATATCATTTAAAAAGATAGAGACTTAAACATATGTCAACCAGTAGCTATCTAAGGATTTTTATTTGGATCTTTTTATCAAGGAAAAACAAATCATAAAGACATTAATGAGACAAAAAATTTTGATCTGGAGATTTGATGACATTAACAAATCATAAACTTTTTGAAATGTAATTATAATATGGCTAAATTTAAAAAAGAAATCTTTATTATATATATATTTGAAATGAACATTTCAAGTATTTATGTTGTATTCATAGATGTAATCATTTCAAATATATAGAAGTAAAAGCAAAGAAGATATGATGAGATTGGCCATAGATTGAAAACAGTTGACATTATGTGATAGGGATGTGCAGATTTATTCTTTTTGGTTTCTTTTGTATATTTGAAATGTTTAAAAAATTAAAAGTAAGAAAAAAAAAACAACAGCAAGTGGATAATTAATGACAATCTCTTCAGTCATTTGCAAAACTGTGTGATTTATAACCACATATGAAATTAATTACTACCTAAGAGTGAGCTAAAAGTTTTCCAATGCTTATGGTTTTATGTTATGAGCTGTCATTCTCCTATTTGAATGAGCTTCTGTTTTCATTCATGAAGAACCCTGCAAGCATCATTGTGACTTTAAGGGACGATAGTGGGAAAATTTATTTTCAAAAGGAGCTGACAGCAAATAAAAAGATTGCCGAAATCCTTCAGAATAGAATATGATCAGATTTACTCTAAGTGGTACTCATTTACCAAAAGTGATTAAATTATAGTCAGGATGTACCCAGAAGTACCCACTTCAGTAGACAGCTGGGAATATATTTAGGAAATATAGAACACTGCAGTACCTCTGTGTTTTCCCTCTCAAACTACTCTTAGGTTTTCATGATAGTAGAATACGCTACCTGCGTTTTCATTGTGTATTTCATTGGGGCTTAGAACATGGAACTTTTTGCAAAGAAAGATCATATTTTTCTTAAGAAAAATCGATTTGCATTTGTTAAAGAAAAGGCACTATGTGTGCCCTGTTGATTTTTTTCTGTAGATATTAGAAGATAGACGTCCTCAAAAAGTTAATCTCTGACTTTTTTAAAAAAAAAAAGTAGTGTAATCATAAAAGTTAGAAAATGCCACATATGGGAATACCTTGAGCCACAACAGAAGTGCTAACTTTTGTCAGCAATGCCTGGCTGACTTCCTTCAAGCAAGCATAACTATATGCTCTGGGAAAACCATGCCCTACTGGTTATTAGATGTATTTTCCTTCAGGAATGGCAGAAATAACTGCTCTTAAAATTAACTATCAAAGTAAGAATTCCAAAATATATATTCTGTCAAAAATCATATTTTGGCTTTTAATACCCAGAAGGAAATCCTTATGGATTTATGGGGCAGAGCCATAAATATACATAACATCTGCAGTGTACTATGCTTATGAGAACCACTTCCTCTGCTAGATTAAGGTTACATTTATTGTATTTGAATATAATTAAGCTGAATCCTCCAAAAGCTCATTTTACTACAGTTTCAGTTCTCCGCCAAATATTACCAGCCCTTGTAACAGAACAGACAACTTGAGAGGTGTGCAACTCCTGGTGCCTCTGTTTATCTCTGTTCTCTGTAACAGAAATGTCAAGTTTACATTTTCATTCAATAGCCGGCAGGTGAAGAGGAATCAGATTGTGACTAAAGAATGTGTCTGATAAAATGCCTGTTCCATTTTTGTATTTGCCCGGCCTTGCTGCCGCCAATAATGGTGGGGCGAGTGGCCAGTTATTTCAACAGGTTTTGTGCATTAGTATGATATGATGTTGTTTTTTTTTTTTTTTTCAATAACATGGCAAAATGTTGGTGAAGTCCTTTTCCCGGAAAATGCTAAAGATATCTAAATATCTATAATATTTTAATTTAAATATTCCACTTATTTTTTACATGTTTGTGGATAAATGAAAACAGAATTCTTTGGCCCAAAGTACCTGATTTCTAGGAAATTCAATGTTGGCTGATTTTATGTGGTGTGTAGATGACTTTTTTAGCTTGATTTTTATTTTTTTATTTTTTTTTTTTTTTTTTTTTAGCTTGATTTTTAAAGCAAATATTTTATTTACAATGTTCTGAGTATTGTTGTATGTGGTTTATTTACCTTAGAAAGGTAAGGTCAGGGGCTCCTGGGTGGCTCAGTGGTTGAGCATCTGCCTTTGGCTCAGGTTGTGACCCTGGGGTCCTGGGATTGAGTCCTGCATTGGGCTCCCTGCATGGAGCCTGCTTCTCCCTCTGCCTGTGTCTGCCTCCTCTCTGTGTCTCATGTCTCTCATGAATAAATAAGTAAAATCTAAAAAAAAAAAAAAAAAAAGAAAGTTCAGTTATTACGAGGTTTTGTTATTCTCTTTGGACACAAAGATACTTTTCTACTACTTGTTACTCATTTTTCTTTCTCTCAAGAAAAGGATGGTTTAAAGTTAAAAATAATTATTTGTTAATTTGTATTATGACAATTATGATTCCCAACAAAGTAATCTTCTATTATTTATACGTATCTGTGAATGAATAGTTAGTGGTTACATTACATGATTAAAATGTTTATGATGTTTTGATTTATCCCTCAGTGTTCCCTGTAAAGTTATAAAAGATGAAAGGATGAAATGATTGGATGAAGATTTCTTTCTTACCTTACAGTAGTTTCTAAATAAGACTGTATTATGAGCCGAGTGATGAGACATGCTATCACTGCCTGTATCATTTTACACAAAGTTCTGATTTTAGGTCCCTGTCATGAACACTAAAAGCTGGAAAAAAACAATGATTTGTCACTTTCTAGTTTTTCTTAACTTTTCAAGTTCCCCTTGAAAAGCAGGTTCCTAATCTGAGTAATATTTATACATAAAAAGTTCCATTCATTTCGATGGGCAACAACAAATACCCCCATTTGCTTCAACGTGGATGAACATGCTGAAGTAAGTCAATCGGAGAAGGACAAACAGTGTATGTTCTCACTTATTTGGGGAATATGAATAATAGTGAAGGGGAATATAAGTGTGGGAGATATCAGAAAGGGACACAGAACATAAAGACTTCTAACTCTGGGAAATGAACTAGGGGTGGTGGAAGGGGAGGAGGGCGGGGGTGGGGGTGAATGGGTGACGGGCACGGAGGGGGACACTTGACGGGATGAGCACTGGGTGTTATTCTGTATGTTGGTAAATTGAACACCTTAAAAATTAATTCAAAAAAAATAAATAAAATAAAATTAAAATGTAAAAAAAAAAAAAAAAAAAAAAAAAGAAAAGCAGGTTCCACTTGAAATGCTGCTGTGCATTCCAAACACTTTGCTTCACAATCAACCATTGGCTTATCCCAGAGTGATCATTATTTCCTCCTAGTTTACAACTTTTCTAGCTGTGTAACTATTATTAGTACCCATTTTCAGTCTAAAATAGTCTGGTTTAGAAGACAAATCTTACAGTCAGTCGAGTCCACCCCCGTGTACATAACTAGTTCAAAAATTCTAGTTGACTTTAGGGTCCTTTATGAAATGAATCTTATGCCATTACAATCTGAGTTGTGTTTTGTGATGGGGTTCAGGATATGCTCCCCCAAAATATGGCAACTTGGCCCACTGATTATTTTAAACTGAAGAAGTTTGAGAAAATGAGCAGAAGCAGGAAGGTCACTGTGGGAACTTTTCTCCCACTTTTCCCTGAAATAGGTTAGAAAAATCATCATCTGAGAAATGCCCTCCCTACTCCAGGAGGAAAGGATGCTGAAGGACAGTCCTAATAAACTTTACTTGCTAAGTCTCCACCAGTTTACTGTACTTACTTCATATTCCTGGATCTATTATATTTCTCCATGACTGTCCACCCTTCATCAAACCCAGCGTAAAAATACTCTCATTCATTTCATGGGGTCTTCATTTCCTTATGAAGGCTCTGTGTCACATAAAAATTATATTAAACATATCTGTGTGCTTTTCCTCTGTCAGTTTGTCTTGTCAGTTCAATTTTCAGACCAGCAAGGAGCCCTATGAGGTTGAGGAACATTTATGTTGCCTTTTTATGAATATCAAGGATAAAACAAGAAATGCTTAAAATTGAAAGGGCTTTAAATAAAGCATGATGACTTAAAAAAGATTAGAAAATATAAACGCGAAATTAATACATTAAACATTCATATTTTATTAATTTTGGAGAAAAAGTAGAATATAATAAATTGTAAAAAATATATTTGATCAATAATGCATTGATACATAAGTATATGGACAGGAGTTTCTCAAAAAGGAAAGTACATTAGACTGACAAAAATTTCAAGTAAATATTTGCTCTGAGGCAGTCTGTTCAGCAATGCCATCTATGCAAAATACTAAAAGTAGATAGAATTCAAAGTATTGCAATGTATTTATTATGTAAATTATATTGGAAAGTTAACATTATGCATATATATATTTTTAAATGGGTCAAGTACAACACCTTAATTGATCAATGGGGAAATCAGCTTATGACATTTAGATTCACCTGTGACCTCCTGTAAAATAGGAATTGTTTCCTGTGCACTTTTGGGGACATTGGACTGGCATCAATTATCTGGGGAAATGGAAAAGCCTGAACTGACACTTTAAAGGATACAGAGCCTTTTAGGCACCTCTAAAGTGTGTTTTAGTAAACCATGCAGATGGATGCAGGAGTATCCTGAATGTAACTCACAGCATGAAATATGGATAATAATTAAGTAAAATGTTATTCTGAGATTTTTATTCCCAAATGGTTTATTGCTTTCATATTCTAAATTCCAGTGCCCTTGTAGGTCCAATTAAGATGCTTAATTGAAGAATATCAAGTAAGCAGACTGCCTTGGCACCCAGAGGTGGTTAAGTCTCCAACTCTCAGTTTTGGCTCAGATCATGATCTCATGCATGGATCATGAGGTTGAGTCCTGCATCGGGTCCTCTCTGTGGGGAGTCTGCCTGGGAATTCTCTCCTTCTATCCTTCCTTTCTCTCTCTGTCTCAAATAAATAAACAAATCTTTAGAAAAAATTATCATGCCCATATCTCTTATATGAAGACATGTAATTGAAGTGGTATTTAATATTCATGTATTTTAAATACTTTAAAAGTGTCAATACTGTCTAGATATAGATTCAGTGTGGCCCAAACTAGTTTCTTCTTAAATAATAGACTGTTTTTAAAATTTATATGGGAGTACAGAGGACCAAGAATAGTCAAACCTCCCCAGTAAATGAAAATTTAAAAAGAAGCAGATCAAAAGGCCTCTTACAGAACAAAAATATTAAGATTTTTTAGGAGTGATTCAGGGACAGACAATTGCCAATAGTAGAGAAAAGGATTGTGAAAAAGACTTCTATTTATGAGGAACTTGGCTTCATGAAAGATGTGGGATTGCAGGGTATTGACCAAAGGAGTGACTATTACCTTTGCAAATGTGCAAAATGTAAATTTCTTAATTTTAACTTCAGCTTGCGAAAATCCATTTTAGAAGAAACAAGAAGCTAGAACACAAACTGGATTAAGATATTTGCAGTATATATAAACAACAAGTATTAACTGCCAAATATATGAAGACTCTTGGGATCAGTAAATAAGTAAACAGAATTGAAAAACTATTCAGACATGAACAAGTATTTTGCAAGAAAAGTAATACAAAAGGCTAAAAAAAAGTGATGTGCTCAATTTCATTAGTGTCACAAAAATATAAGGCCAGATAACAATGAGATACTATTTTAGACTCATCCAATAGTGGAAGGAAGTTAAGTCTGACTATGCTGAGTTTTGCAGATGAGGTGAGTACTGGGCTCGATTCTGCTGGCAGGAGCATGAACTGGACAATCAGTTTGGGAACCAGTTTGGCATTATCTTGTAAAAATTAGCTTTGTTTCCACTATGATCCAATAGTTCAACTTCTAAATATTTATACAAAAGAAACTCATATAAAAGTACACCAGGAAACATATAATTAAGGTTCAATAAGACACTTTAGGTAACAGAGAAAAAAAACCCTCAAATGTCATTAATTACATAAAAAATAGTAAAATGTATTTTATTACAACCTCATAATGGAATATTGTGCATCAGAAAAAATAAATGAGTTGTCGCTGTGTTGAGTAACATGTGTAACCTTATTATGATAGGATTGAATGGGAACCCCATATGCAGTATGATCACCTTTATCTAAACTTTAAAAAAGACCATATACATTTATTATCTTTATTATACTTTATTCTTTTAAAGCTAAGTCTTACCTGATTAGTTTTGAGAGAAAGAGAGAGAGAGGAGGAAGAGAGAGAGAAAATCTTAACCAGGCTCCACATCCAGTGCAGAGCCTGAGGTGGGGCTTGATCCTAGGGCCCTGAGATGGTGACTTGAGCCAAAATCCAGAGTCGGACACTTGACCAACTAAGCCATGCAGGTGCCCCAGTTATCTTTATTATGCTTTAAAAAGGTTTCTTAGTGGATGGTGGATTTGAAAAGATGACTAATATAAAAATATGACTAGAAAATAAAAATGTAAATATTTAAATGCTTATAGTCTGATAGACACTTTTCATTTTTGATGGAAAGGTAAATGGAGACCATCTCCCTGAAAAGCAAGGTATTAATATCTAAAGAAACTTAAACTGTTTTCTTCTTTGAAGAAGTAGTTCTTAGACTCAGATCCTAAAAATAACCAGTGATATGAAGAGTTTATATAAAGATATTCATCACAGTGTGATTGACAGTAACAAAAAATTACAAATGAAAAAAATTACAAATGAAATGTAAACTATTATAATTATATGTAATATATACATAAAATGCACATTAGGCAAAAATTAAAATTGTGCTTTAAACTTTTTAGAATAGTCAGTTAATTATTTTATAACAAATAGTACCTAAACATTATTTTAAGAAGCAAGCATAAGAATCAGCAAAATAGCTAAAATATGCCTCCATCCAGAAATAATGTGTTAGGAGAATATCATTCCTAGTTCCCCTATATATTTATTTTACGCACAGATTTCCCTAGTTCATGAGTTTTCAGGAATGGCTCTCTTCTATTGCCATTGCATGTAAGCAAAAAGATATCACTGTTTTTAATATTCTTGCATCAAAATATCAGATCTATAGAAAACTTGTTCCCTAGTATCTAAAATTTCTCATGGAAAAAGCTGAGGCTAATTGACTCAGTCTACCTATAACCTCCAATGGTGACATTGTCTGCAAGGATCCTGAAAAAGTCTTTATTTTTCAAGTTTCACGGTATAATCACAATAGTTTCAATATATTATATATGCCACATGATTGAACAATGAAGTGTACCATTTAAACATTTATATATACTTCTTCTTATGACAAATGTTTGTTCATTTGTTGGATTCTCCTTTCAGCCTCATTTATATCAATACTATGATCATTAGGTGTAGCTCGTCTATTCCACATGTTTCTAATTTAGTTTGTATTTCTGTAAGATTTGTTTTGGGCCTCTTTACTCTAATATTCCTTTTTTTCTTGATTGTGGGGTTTTTCTTGATTGTGAGGCTCTCTCAAAGAGCTGTTGCTTTTTTCTTTTCCTTTTTCTTGCATTGTGTTCCTTTTCAAACTGGACTCTGATAGTTTTAAAAATGTGTTGTACATTTATTTTGTCCATTTCTTGCTCACTTACCAGATATTTTTTTCATCTCTCTTTCTGCCAAAATGTTTCTATGTTTGTTGTTATTATGTGGATTAATTCTTCTCAACTCCATGACTACTATGTCTGAAACTCGTCTTTCCTCCTCTACCCATCTACAGTTTGTGATTTGAGATGTGACTTTTTAGTCCACTTAGGAGGAAGAGCTTTTATGGAGTTATATGTAGCTTTTATTTGATATCCTGGGCATTTCTTACACTTCTTAGTAACGTGAGATGGTATGACCTAGAGTGTCTGTACTTAACTAGAGGAAATATCATGATTCTTTGGCAGAACACTTGGACCCCTCAATCACCTCGCCAGTTCATCATGCAACACTTGTAAATGCCTAGGGATTGAGCCTCTGCTTTTATTTTATTTATTTATATTTTTTGTAGGGATTGAGCCTCTGCTTTTCCTAGACTACCTGCTTATCATTTTTATGCAGTATAACTATTATTTTTATCTTACCTTCAAATTGGTAGGTATGATGAGAATTTTGGAAATTTCCTTGACTTGCATTCTCTCCAGGAATGATGCTCCTGTGTTATAACACAAACATTGCCATAGCAGAATTCTTTCCTTGGTCCAGATTTTTCAAAGGTCGCGACATGAAATTGTGCTTCTAACTTGGTTTGTTTGCATCTGTTGATATTTCTATTTGGTTATTTCTGCATTTTAAACTTTTATCTAATTTGAGGGATATAGATTTTTTTTATCTTATATAAGTTATCTTTATAAGATATAACCAAATTAATACAAGTAAAGTGCTTCCAGTGGTACCTTGCCCAAAGCAAAGCCTTCTTGAAAAATGTCAGCTATTATGATTATCTCTACAGTGTCTTATCACTAGAAAATTATTCAAATGGACTCTGATACCTCCCCCAAAGTTCCTAATATTCTGGGATCTCATCATTAGGACAGAAAGTAAACACAAAAAGGTGGAAATTGAAGAGTCATATTTTTCTCTCTTCATATTAGTAGAAGGTTAAAAGTAACAGAAATTTCACAAGTAACCAACATTGCTAAAATAGGCCATGTATAAAATGAGCAACTGCATGTGGTAAATGCCTTAAAAGAAGTGAGAAGAAGATGGAAAAACTCGTTGAGAGAAGGAGAGCACCCAGTAACTTGGACTGGAACTCCCCATCATTCTATCAATCCCTCCAATATCACTATGAAGCAATTAGTACTGTCTCCATTGGACAGATGAGGAAACCAAGGCTCAAGGAGGCTAATTACAGTTCCAAAAGCATATGCAAGAAACTCTCAGATGCCACCAGGCCTGACGGCAAGCCTATACCTCTTCCATACCAGAACACTAGCTCCAGAACACAGGCATTCATTATTCAGAGTGGTGGTAGTTAGGAAGAAGTTTATTTTTATAAAATAAATTATAATTTAAGTGCACTGAGAAAATTTTATTTTTAAAAGGTCCCATACAGGCAGCCCGGGTGGCTCAGCAGTTTAGCGCTGCCTTCAGCCCAGGGCCTGATCCTGGAGACCCGGGATCAAGTCCCACATCAGGCTCCCTGCATGGAGCCTGCTTCTCCCTCTGCCTGTGTCTCTGCACCTCTCTCTCTCTTTGACTCTCTCTCTCTCATGAATAAATAATTAAAATCTTTAAAAAAAAAAAAAAAAAAGGTCCCATACATAAGTTTTGATATAAAGCAAAAAATAAAATCTGCAAAATGTGACATCACTTCCTAATTTCCTAATACCAGTAACAGGAAAGAAACAGTTGTCAAGTTAAGGATTGAGGGGGAATAGGGGCACCTGGGTGGCTCAGTGGTTGAACAATCCCCCCCTAAAATCAATAAAAACCGTTCAACACCTCGACATTTAATAGTGAAGCTTGCAAATTCCAAAGATAAAGAGAAGATCCTTAAAGCAGCAAGAGACAAGAAGTCCCTGACTTTCATGGGGAGGAATATTAGGGTAACAGCAGACCTCTCCACAGAGACGTGGCAGGCCAGAAAGGGCTGGCAGGATATATTCAGGGTCCTAAATGAGAAGAACATGCAACCAAGAATACTTTATCCAGCAAGGCTCTCATTCAAAATGGAAGGAGAGATAAAGAGCTTCCAAGACAGGCAGGAACTGAAAGAATATGTGACCTCCAAACCAGCTCTGCAAGAAATTTTAAGGGGGACTCTTAAAACTCCCCTTTAAGAAGAAGTTCAAGTAACTCTGAACCTGAATGGGCTTAATGACCCCATCAAAAGGCGCAGAGTTTCAGACTGGATAAAAAAACAGGACCCATCTATTTGCTGTCTACAAGAGACTCATTTTAGACAGAAGGACACCTACAACCTGAAAATAAAAGGTTGGAGAACCATTTACCATTCAAATGGTTCTCAAAATATACCCTAAAAACTACAGAACACTTCTGAAAGAAATTGAGGAAGACACAAAGAGATGGAAAAATATTCCATGCTCATGGATTGGCAGAATTAATATTGTGAAAATGTCAATGTTACCCAGGGCAATTTACACGTATAATGCAATCCCTATCAAAATACCATGGACTTTCTTCAGAGACTTAGAACAAATTATTTTAAGATTTGTGTGGAATCAGAAAAGACCCCGAACAGCCAGGGGAATTTTAAAAAAAGAAAACCATATCTGGGGGCATCGCAATGCCAGATTTCAGGTTGTACCAGAAGGCTGTGTTCATCAAGACAGTGTGGTACTGGCACAAAAACAGACATATAGATCAATGGAACAGAACAGAGAACCCAGAAGTGGACCCTGAACTTTATGCTCAACTAATATGCGATAAAGGAGGAAAGACGATCCACTAGAAGAAAGACAGTCTCTTCAATAAATGGTGCTGGGAAAATTGGACATCCACATGCAGAAGAATGAAACTGGACCACTCTCTTGCACCATACACAAAGATAAACTCAAAATAGATGAAAGATCTAAATGTGAGACAAGATTCCATCAAAATCCCAGAGGAGAACTCAGGCAACACCCTTTTTGAACTTGGCCACAGTAACCGGAGAAGGACAAACGGTGTATGTTCTCATTCATTTGGGGAATATGAATAATAGCGAAAGGGAATATAAGGGAAGGGAGAAGAAATGTGTGAGAAATATCAGAAAGGGAGACAGAACATAAAGACTTCTAACTCTGGGAAATGAACTAGGGGTGGTGGAGGGGGAGGAGGGTGGGGGGTGGGGGTGAATGGGTGACGGGCACTGAGGGGTACACTTGACGGGATGAGCACTGGGTGTTATTCTGTATGTTGGTAAATTGAACACCAATAAAAATTAATTTATAAAAAAAAAAAAAAAGAATTTGTTCATTTTTATATGGTATAATGCTAGCTTTAAATGCAACTAGAAGATACTTCATAGGTCATGTGCCCATGAAGTCAGCCCAGCCCGAATATAGTTCTAACAAATTGAGGAATAAAGGACAAAATTCAAGTTATCTCCTGGCATGAGCTTATACAACAGTAGCAAGCAAAGTCAAGAAAATCTGCCTGTGATAGGCAGAAGGCATTGTGGAGTAGCTTTCTTCAGCTCATAACAACACTGAGAAAATCATCCATTTAACTGACTGCAAACCAGATTTATTCCCATGGAGATGAAGTCCTTCATAGTACATAAAATGTTCAAGTAAGTAAAGTTTCTATCTTCTTTGGAAAAAAGAGACAATAGAGAAAATATGCTATTGATATAAAGAATTATGGATGGAGAAAATTGTTGGGTTTTATCTACTCATATTCCATTCTACCTTCATGCATGCAAGAGGCTGGCAAAATATTATATCATAATTATGGACTCCCCTAGTAGCTTCAGTATCAATGGTTCTTATTGTTCCAAGGTTTGCACAAGCCCATGAGCTCCCAGGTTGCATCACACAGAAAAAGAGCAGGCGCTAATTGCACTGCATATTTATACTTCCCCCATGCCACTATTACCCACATAATTCCCTGTGAGTTCTAATTAGCTCAATCAGGGATGAAGGAGAATAAAATTTTAAGCAATTTCAAATAAATATGAGGCTTGCTACCACCATAAAATTTGGCAAAATGCTAACCTTACCCAAAAACACTTTATCTCCCATTTCTGAAGAAACTGGATAGCTTTTTTTGTTGTGCTTAGATTTAATCAAGAATAATAGCTCTTAAATAATATCAACCTAGGTGGTTTGCATTTTGGTGTTTTCCTGGAATTGGAACCAGAAAAAAAAATCCATCTTAAATATAATCTTTGTTGAGTTAAGTGATAGCTATGAAGATAACCTCCAAAAACTGTCTCATGGCTCCTTTTCTCTCCCATTTTATAATTTGCACTGTCCATAATCCTTATCTTTTAATCCTGTGCAAACTGTAATGAATGGTGCTTAGGAAAAGGCTATTCCTGAAGAGTCAGTCGGTCATACTCTGAGAAAAGAAGCTTAATTAATCCAGGTACCAATCAGTTTGATTTAATGTTTAGAGAAATATTCTTTTTTTTTTCTTGGTGAAAGCACCTAAAACTTCTCTTAACATAACCAAGAGCAGTGCAAGAGTCTCTCCTTTTCCCTGTCACCTCATTATTAATTCATCTGGCTTCAGAATCTCAGTTTTAATCAGGGAGTTGGCTCCTGCGGCTGCACTTACAATCAGCTTGATGCTAAAACGGCCTCATGCAATCACCCTCCTCAAATCTATCCAGGCCTCTTGATGAAGAAAAGCATTCAGAAGGCAACACATACACTGAGACCCAGTTCCCAGTGTCTGATGCCTGATGCTCAGGGGCTCATACCCCCTGCCTTCTCCTTACCGCCCAGTTTTGATCTTGGGGAAGGTCAGGCCAAGCAGGGAGAAGGAGCCCCAAAGAGACTTCCAGAGAGGATCTGAGGAGGAAGCCTACAGCACAGCCAAGCCTGGCCACCCAAGGGCTGAATGCAGTCCCCCAACACATTTTGTTTTTCCCACCTTCCACCCCCTTTCCCAGTATGTAGTCTTTTACTAGTGGCTAACATTTCAACAATGGAACTATCACATAAAACTCCAGAAGTGGGAGGCTTGTATTCTGATCTATTAAAATAGGTAAGTGTGGAATTGAGGCAGCCATCTTTCCACAGGACAATGGCTCCTTGTTCTCTGTCATTCCTACCCCACCAACCTGGTTTATTCTTTGACCTGCCTAGCTCCTACAGATGTTTGCATTCATTCTCCTGAATCCAAAACTCATGGTCCTCCACATGGGCCTTTTCCCCAAGCATCTCCAGATGGTGGTTGGCCTGGACCAAAGTGTCAGAGGCCATCAGCCCATTAAGGAAGAAAAATATATAAAGCAAAGCTCTACTCAAAGGGTTTTATTTCTAGAAACTGAAATAGAAGAATAATCAGGCATCATCATTCAATACATATTTACTAAGTACCTACCTTGTGCCTGGCACAGTTTGAGGAGTTTGAGGAGTTTGGTTTTTTTTTTCTGTCCATTTTGTTTTATTTGTTAAATTGCTAAAAAGTCATCAGGGAAAACCTTAACAAAAGATACCTAGAAAGCAAGCAATGCTATCTCTTGCTATTTTGCATTTCCTTCCTCAAAACTACCTTTAATAGTTTAAGCCATGGAGGCTCAAGTCAAGGGAGGAGGAAGAAGGTGAATTAAAAATAATGTTTAAATTAAACAAAATAACAAAAGCGAGCCCGGGCAGAGACCTCCTCAGGCCCAGCTTTCTGCGAGCTTTGAGTCCAGGCTTCGCTCCATCCCAACAAAAGGAACGGACAGGGCTGGCCTCCGTTCCACCTGATTAATTCAACATTGTTCATTAAAGGACTGTCCAAATGGCTAGAGCAACAGCTAGATGATCATCACAAAGCCCTCAGTGAGCAGTCAAAAATGAATTTGTCTGATCCGTTCACAATGTCTACTGAGCAGCATCAAAGGGGCTCAGGGCACAGTGGGCTTTGTTGAGCAGCCAGTTTTAAGTAGGGTAAAAAATGGACATTTTCCTGCCTGCTAACTCTAAAAGCCTCACTTGTGTTCTCAGAGTCCAGGAGAATAAATCACTCAAGCAAAGAAATAATAATAATGAAGACGTATGGTATGACTCCCAAACACCCATCGCATGCCAGCGGTTAATATACAGCAGTTCATTAATCATAATACCGATCGCCGTCTTCTGATTACTTTCTTATAGCAACAAATTCAAATGCACTTGCTTTCCCCCTTTCTCTTGCAAGAATAATTTCTTAAAAACCGTTTTAGGCATTGTGACAGGCAGCACCTAGAGGATGACCTTCAGGCATCAGGAATTCCCAATGCGGTGAAAATCCTTCCCAACCCCTGGAGCCGAGGACGTGGGGCATTTGGCTGGTTTTCCCAGCACCCATCCAGCTCGCTGATCTTCCTGCTTTGCTTTATTGCACGTGCTGCCACTTTCCACACATCGCCGGCTCCAAACGTTCTTCTCCCCAGACGCCTTTCATCTCGTTCACCTTCTCTAGGACTTTCTAACTCTATATTCTTTCCTTCCCAGCCTTCATTAAGTCAGCAAATATATATTAAGCACCTATTCTTGTAAAGCACGGCATCACTTTATCTTTCTTTGTAACCCTCTGGTACTCCTCCCGGAGCACAGCCTCCCTGATTCTCAACGTGTTCTCCGAGCAAAAGAAGGATGTGCATAAGCTGTTGTGAAATATTGCAGACTTACAAAAAAACTATAAAGGGTGATATTATAAAACATGTGGGTATCTACTACCTACCTTAAAGGATAAAACATCCATATAATTGATATCTTATGTGTCCCCCCCCACTTCCAGGTGATATCCCCCTCCCCAACTTCCACAAAGATAACCTCCAAACTAAATGAAATTTGGTTTTTATTATTCCCATGTATTTTTAAATGCTTTTATACATATATATCTGTGTGTATATCTCCAAACACAATATATAGTATTGTTTTACACTTTCTTGAAATTTATATAAATGGTTTTGTACCATAATTTTTCTTCACAATTCGCTTTTGCTCAGCATTATATAGTTGCAAGTCATCCACGGTCATACTCTAGCTTGTTAATTCCCTTGTCATCACTGTCCATTATTCCACTGCATAAATGCAGCCCAATTCATTTGCCCAGTCTCCTCTTGCCAGACTTTTTAATTCTGAGGTCTTTGTACCACTATGAACATTCTTGCTTATGGCTCTTTGCACATATTTCCAGTGTCTTTTTATCTTCGCCTGCACATTGAATATTAGAAGAATTGCTATTCCTTAAGTTGTCAATGGAATTCCTTCTGACTCAGCCACATTTGCCTCAGCCTGAACTCTGGCCCTTTTCCATCTTGTCCGTGACTTAAAAGGATACGGCCAGGCTACTTTGATCAGTGAGGCCTAAAACACAGACTCCAGGAGATGCCACCCCAGGCTCCCTGGTCTTCGGCTCTGCCTCTTGTCAATGTGCTGTAGGTCCAGGGAGGTGGCATTCCCATGGTGTGAACCTCGGCACAGAACCAAGTCATTACTATTGGGTTTTATGTGACACATCCAACCCGCTGTTATTCCCTTACACAAAGGAATTGATGTTCTCCTGAGAAATTAATTTTCATTACACTTCAAATTGTAAAATAAGAATGAACACTTACATGTCTCAGCCTGGGTGGTCTATTTCTCTAGCTTATTTTCTCTAATCCCTATCGCCATGGTTAGGCTAGAAGCATCATTATCCACTCCTCATCAAGGCCTAAAATGCCATGTCCCAGGCTTGTTTCCTTCTCTTTATTTGCTTTATTTCTTGTATCATATCTCTGATCTGTGTTTCCAGATGTTATTAAATAGTTTCTTATATACACCATTAATATTTCCTATAAAGACACTTGTGACAAAATATCTGTCACAATCAACCAGGTAAGCATAAATGAGAAATACTTGGTATGAGATTCGGGACCATCCCTCCAGCAATGATTATACCGGGACAAATCGGTTTCCAGCTGAAGACAGAACCCCTTCTAGAGTACCCTATATCAAGACATGAAAATCACCCTACTTCCTGAAAGTCAAATCTCCTCTTTTTCATTTGCCTCAATAATAAGGGTTTTTAAATTTATTTTGTAAGATCCCTGTGAACAGTCTGAATAAAACCATGACAGGAATAAGGTTATTGAGAAATAAGAATACTAAGAAATAATATCCAACTAATAACTAAATGTAATAAATTGTTAGTAGCTATAATCACTGGTATTCCAGGCACAGAAGGCAAGTTTCATCACCAAAATAAATGGTATCAATCAAGGCAACATAAGGAACTACCAATAGCAAAGATCATACAAGGCATACAACTGAAATATATATTCCCAAAGGCCTTATAGTTTATAAACTGGTATTGAGGAGGAAGGTAATACCTTCTAAAGTTCTCACCTGAGAATCTAAATGGATATTAAATTTGCCAGTGGAAGCATGTAGGGAAAGTTTGTTCTACAGAGTATGCATTCCTTGATTACCTGTATGTACACACATACATACTCACAAAGCATGGACACGCACACACATGTACATGGGGTGTGGTCCTGAAACTTGTACCTATGTTGAATTTTTGCAAGCTAAACAATACTTAAACATTTCAGAGTTGCCTTATCTTCACTGTTGGGCCACTTATGCAATTGTATTTTATTTAGTGAGTATTTACTATAGTCACACATTGTGTCACTTACTTTTATGAGGATTTAATGCATTCCCAACCAAAGGCAAACACTTCACATATATTATTTCCTTTGTTCCTCACAAGATATCCTTGCCCTCATTTCTCTGATGAGGAAACTGGTGCTTCTGTAAGTAAACAACATACTGTTTCCTTAGTAAACAACATACTAAGTTTCCTTAGTAAATAAATGAAGAGTAGGAACAATAACCCTGGACTATCTGTCCAACCCTAAACCAAAGAATTGAAGCACTACCCTAACCTGGCTTTATACGAAAGATAAGTATGGTACTTCCAACCTCTCGGCCTTCACTGTACCTTGAATATAGTAGGTATAGATGAATGGATGGGTGAATAGATGGACAGATGGACAATGGACAATGAACAGATGAACAACAGGTGGATAAAGACACAGCTTTGAATCTGCTTAAGGAGATGATTTAACAATGAGTGGTTTTTCTCTCCATGATAAAGGACGTATATAAACAAACATCCTTCTAGACACTGTGAGTCTCTATTATTATCTATAATAGATGATTGATAGATAATCAAAACCCTTTAGTTATCTGTTTCATAAATTTAATTCTCCCTTCTTAATTTCCTTTACCCTTTATATCCAAATCCATACAACAGGAAGAAGTACTTGGAAATGGGTATTTACTGAATTCTACCTTTATGATCCAAGCTTCATTGTTACACACATGAAAATAGCAAGGCCAGTGTTCAATCCTTACATAGGCCTGTTGACTTCACCAGTTCTTATCATACAGAACTTTCCAGCACAACCAGCTACCTCTCTGACAGGAGGGGTCTGATCACAGCAACTTCCAGGAATGAAACAGCGGATAGATACACAGACCAACATCTGTCATCTAACAACCTAGATGCCCTCTGTAGATCTGCAAAATCATCTTTGTACAGCAAGACCAGCATTTTGTCAGCATTGCCAAACCCTAAATATGAAACTCGGAAATTCAAATAAGGAGGAATAAACCTGCAAACGAGCTGCACAAAGCGTAAGTGCCAGTCCTATGCCAGGACCGAGATCAAAACCGGGATAATACATGTATCTCAAGTCACAGGCCCAATACAGCCAGGCGTTCTCCTGCATACCCTAGTGGTGAGCTCCTGGAAGTTACCTTACACACACTACTACTTAAGAAATCCTCACCTTTCAGGAGTTTCTAGTGTACTGATCCCATCTTGCAGATTAGGCAAGCAAGGTTCTGAGAGGTCCAGACACTCACAGAACAGAGCCAAGATTCAAGCCCTAGTCTGTCTAATTCCCAAGCTGGTTCTCTTTTAGACACATGGAACTCCTCATGGTTGCTTTCTCTTCCTAATCCACCCATCTGTCACCCAGCTGCACGGCACAGCTCTCCTGGAGCACTGTAATGTGAGACTTAATTAAATAACAGTGGTAAAGACCCACATAAAATGTTTATGGCTGTATTAAGTTTTCCTCAGTGCCAAGTGACCGGGTGCTTCCTGCATCTGATGACCATTTGGCTTTGGGATTTAACCAAGACTGCTCAAAGTGCATAAACTTGGTTCAGAGGAAAGTGGATATCATGTCAGAGGCAAGGAAATGACCTGTATGATGCATTTTGCATTCAAGATATGATAGCTGTAGACATTTCAGTGTGGCAGGGTCTCCCTGAGATAGAAATAAGGCTCCACTGCAGAGTGCTGAGCATGTTGACGCATGCTTCAGGGACCCCTGTCCACAGCTTTCACACATTTCCCAAAGGGGGTCAAAAGATGGGGAACACTGCCTAAGCCGCTCATTTTAAGGCCAATTCCTGTGGGTGTTGTCTTGGGACAGCCATGAGGAAGGCTTGTGGAGTCAGTGCCTGTTTGGCACTCAGAGCCAAGCCTAGGCAGTCTTCTGTGGCTTTCCTGCTTGGCCTTCTAGAAAATGCAGATTAACATCCCCGCTCCAAGTTCTGGCCTAAATCCCTATCCAGCATGCCCAAGACACTTCACCACAAGCCACAATGGTTGCAAAGCTGGGTTTCAGGGCTCTGGTCCCTCTAAGGAGCATACTTCACAGCTGATTTCAGAGTTCCCTGGACCTTAGGACCAAACCGTAAAGGCAGGCAACAAACTGGCCTTTTGCGTGTGCCCAAAAGCAGAGATTCTCAAGAAATTGGGGAGGAAACCACAGCAAGATATACATTTGGAATCTAAACTTTAAAGTGTTTAGAAGGTCCAAGGTCCTCAAGCCCTTATGTTCTGACAGGACTCATTTCACCAGAAAAAAGAAAGATGGCCCTGTCAGGTCAAGTAAATGTTGTTAGGAGATTATGGGCTTCCCAGGCACATACTGTGTGTCAAAACAGACCTCAAAGTTGTGGCCATCACACAGAACTGATGTGAAGCCAAGAGGAGCCCACAAGAAACAATATGATAATAACCCCCACTAAAGCTGAGAAACCAAGAATAAATAAATGCCTAGTGTCCTTGGGATGTCACATCACAGGAAGGACTGCTGCCAGGGAATGCTGAGGAGTTATAGAACCTGCTCCTCCCCAGCCATCTTTCTGAACACCTGTACCCCAACTCCTTAAACTCTAGGCCATGCTCCCTGACAGCTAAAGTGTAAGGGAAAGAAACTTCATTAAACCTCAGGGTGCCTGGGTGGCTCAGCTGGTTATGCATCTGACTCTTGATTTCAGCTCAGGTCATGATCTCAGGGTCCTGAGATTGAGCCTTGCATCATCAGGCTCCTCATTCAGTGGGATTCTCTCTCTCTCTGAAATAAATAAATTCATTGGGGCAGTGGTTGAGCATCTGCCTTTGGCTCAGGTTGTGATCCCAGGGTCCTGAGATTGAGTCCCACATCAGGCTCCCTGCAGGGAGCTTGCTTCTCCCTGTGCCTATGTCTCTGCCTCTCTGTGTGTCTCTCATGAATAAATAAATAAAATATTTAAAAAGTAAGTAAATAAAATATTTTTTAAATAAATAATTAAATAAAAAATAAACTTCAGAGGGAAAGTCAGGACTTCAAGACTAGTTTGAATGGAAAGGAGATTGATAGAGAACATTTAAAAGGCAAAGAGGCTCCTGGGAAATTATCAGTCAGGGCAACAGCTTCATTTGTAAACCTAATGGGAAATCCAAGGAGCAGGAGACATGCTTCCACCTGAACATTTTTAGTAAGAAAACATTTTAGTAAGAAAGTACCAAAGCCAATAAATTTATTGGGAATGCCATCACAATGATATATGGTATTATCCAGTTGCCAATTTAATTTGTTTTCTTATGAAAAAAATAAAAATAGAAGAGGTCATCCTGAAAGTGGCCTTTGATTCTCTCCATAGCAAGTTCTGGGTACATTTGGTTAAGGAGGGAATTCTCAATGACTTTCACACTTATACACTGGGATTTCCACTTGACAACTATACATGGTAGTATCTTGTGCAGGAGGGTGAGATGCTCAAGTACAGAAGATGGGAAAACCCAAGAGGATCCTTATTGATTCAGGGAAAACTGTTTTTATTTTATTTTTAAAGATTTTATTTATTAATCATGAGAGACACACAGAGAGAGGCAGAGACACAGGCAGAGGAGAGGCAGGCTCCTTGCGGGGAGCCTGATGTGGGACTCAATCCCAGAACTCGAGGATCACACCCTGAGCCAAAGGCAGATGCTCAACTGCTGAGCCACCCAGGCATCCCAAAAGCTGTTTTTAAATGCAAGAAACCTAGAATCTCCTCTGAATATTTGCTGAAACATCAGAAAGCACAGAATCCCATCACAGTACATAATCCCACATAGCTGGCACATATCCTTCTGGGCAGCTCTCCTAAGGCCATCTGTCCAGGGATTCACTAATCATAAGCTAATATTTTTTGAGCACTCACTGTATATTAGAACCTATGCTAAGTGTTTCACGTATACTCACCCAACCCTATGAAGAGCATACTTCCAATTACTTCCATTTTACAGAGGAATAAAGTTGGGCTTAGAGGTCCTGGCACTTTCTAGAAGTCATATGGTGTGGAGTGGTGCACAGCATCTGCCACAGGCATTCTCACCCCCACATTCTGAATCACTATGCATTCCTCCTGCCTCCTAACCTGGAAGGGTTCAGCAGTGGACATTTTTAAGCCATCTGGGAATTCACAAGAGAACGTTACTCTCACAGGTGGCATTGCTATTAACATTCTCTGACTTCCCAACTAGTTCACTTTGGAATTCTCAAATACAGATTCTGTGTCTCCAACTACCACCACTACTACTAACAGTGGTAGTAATAACGATACTTGGCATCTGTGTGGAGCACCGTATGTTTAAACACCACTTTATTTCAAGTTAAGGCATGTGACCTCACTAGATCCTCAAAAGACCCAGGTGAGTGGCAGGTAGACCCCATGTGAGAGAAGTTGATGGGGTGGTAAGAAGATGGAACTTTGATCTTTCACCCTATCTTCTTCTATAATATATTACTTATCACAAGCACGTATTACTTTTACATTTCTTTAAAATAGTCAAGGTAAATATAAAAAATAAAAACTCCATGAAGTAAATATCATGAGTATCATTGCCACCATGGTTTGAGGCTTACCCAAGGCCATTAGTCAATTAGTTGAGAACTAGAATCCAGGCCTTTTAACTCTTAATGAACTGTGCAGCTTACCCCATCAGGGATATCCATTTCACCTTTTTTATGGAATATTTCAGATCCATAAAGATGGTTTTAAAGGCTCAGCAAGGTAGGGTGACTCTCTTCAGATGTTAGTGAGCAGCAGAGCCAGGGCTACCGCCCTGTTTAGTCTCTGCTTCATATGCACACCACAAACACTACATAGTAGTTAGCCTCCTAGACCCTGGGCACTCCTGCAGGTCTTGTGAAGACAAAGTACTTAGAAATGGTCCTGGTCTCCTAAATTCTCAACAGAGCAGGGGAGGCAGGGAAGTAGAGAGAATTAACCGCATTGTGTGAGAGTACTGGATAGCAGTGGGTGCAGGATGCAATGGCAGCATTTAATTGGTGTTTATTGGGCCCTACTTTAGCCCAGGCCCTAGGGATTCAGAGAGACTAGGGAAAGGTCCTTATCTTGGAAGAGTTCTGTAGTGGGGGAAAGCAGATTAACTCAGCATAATTGATAAGCAGATAAGGGCTTTAGTGGATGTTTGAATAGAGCTCGAAGGAGCTCAAAGTGTGTGCCTGTCTGTGTGTGGTGGGGGTGGGGGAAGTCTGAGTTGCTGGACAACTGGCATCATCGGATAAATCCTAACAAAGGCCCCCAGTCAGCCATGACCAAATACACTAACATCTCCCCTGCCACAGTATCACCTTCAGGGAAACAGTCTCTCCCTCACAACCTGAAAGAGTTTATGCTGCTCCATGTTTTCCTTCCAGTTGTGCTATAACAACTAATAAAGTTCAGGGGTTCACTTCACTTCAAAGCAGTTTTCCTCATTGTTGATGTGTTGTTCTTGTGAGGTAATCCTTCAGCTCACTGTCTTCTCCTTATCACTGTTTTCTCTGCCAGGCCTAGAGACCCTTCAGAGAGAAATCCATTCAGGAATAGCCCTCCTCCCAGAGAAGTCCATAAAAGGGAGCTCCTTTGGGTAAAAGGCTCCACAAGCCAGGGCAGCTGTAGGAACCACACCAGCTGCTCTCCTGGGTCAATAGGTCAAGCCCAACAAAAAGCTGAGCTCATATTTCTGACCCTGGGTGGTTCAATAAACCTGAGAGACCATTCTGAGTATCGAGGTGACACCAAAAAAAGCTGGAAATGTGATATTTCTACTACTGCATGATAGAAAAGTAAAATTTAAAGTAGCTAACCAATGGCTATCTCGAGTCAAGCAAGCAAACTGAAAAACATACCAGAAAAAAAGTAAAATGCTCTTGAGATGCAAAAAAAGTGTAGATTCCAAATAGATCCACCAACACAAGGTGGCAGTTCAAGTTTGAGGTTATACACAAAGCAAAAGGGGTCTAGGTCCTCAACCACCTGGAAGAGGGGTAGGAAGAAAGAAACATGGGAACATTTGCCAGGCTTGCCAAGTGTTCTTCATATATTGATAACACAAAAGCTAATAGTGAATATTTTCAACAGTTTGTTTCCTTAAAGTACAGCACCTTGCTAATGGTGGATCCTAGTAAGCATTGTTTGAATGAATATTCTAGCATAACTATGTTCACTAAAAATAAGCTTTCACTGCAAATGTGGGTGGCTCTATTGAGGTGTCCTACATGTCTTCAAGTTATTTTTCTAAAGGTAAACAAAAGAGTAGGAACGGTGAACTCAAGGGACGGCCCCAAGTGTCTCTGAGGAAGGCTTCAACCAACAACTCTTCTTCATATCTTTCTCTTTTTTTTTTTCAGCAACAGGAAATCTGAAATCACTGAGCCTGTGACAAAGGCAGCCAAACAATAGCTCAGGAAGGAAAAAACCCATCTGGGGGAACTTCTACAACAGATCTAGCAGAAGGGAAGTAATAAAAGTTAGTCTAGTCTCTACTGGCCAAAAAGCACTCAACTCTGGGAATCAGCATAAGCAAAATAACCTGGTAGATCATTACAGCAAAATTAAAATGAGGGTCAGGAGAGGGAAGAGTTTGGTGGAGCTCAAGTACCTTGATTAATCATCTCCTACAAGTACAATTTGTACTATCAAACAGCCATGGGCATTTCACATGCACAGGGGATTCACCCACCCCACCGCCTGCACAGTCATCTTAATAGCCCATGACTTCATTATAATTGAAACCCATCTATGGTTATAAAATAGACTTGGGAAAAGTCTATTTTCTTGTTTCTGCCTCCAAGGAGGAAGAGGCATCTGTGCAAGTGAGCGGCAGTGGGTCGGGTGAGCAGTTACCATCACCAAGACAAGTGGATCACATCTCCAGAAGGTCTTGACCTCTAAGTCAGATGTGGGGACCCAGAAGAGACTCAGAACTGGTCACAAATGATGGATTAATGCTTTGCTCTGCAATTAGAAATCACACTTTATTATCTGAGCTCAGAAATGATGGCGATATTTTATTTGTATTGATTGTACAGAATTATAAATGCAGCTCTGCATATATAGACATAAGGATAAATTTTAATTGCTGGCCTGTCCTCTGCCCTATTACAAAAGAATTTGAGGTGGCTGTAAGCTCTATATGGTACAAAAGAATATTTTTAAAAAGAGTGATGAAACAACTCAAATGTCCATCAACTGATAAACACTAAAAAATTGGTATATCTATTAAAATGGAATATTATTCAGTTATCAAAAGGAGTGAAGCACCGATACACACAACAACGTGAATGCACCCTTCTGTAGTGTAGTGGTTATCAGATTCGCCTGACATGAATGAACCTTAAAAGCATTGTGCTAAGTGCCAGGAAGCCATAAAGGGAAATTCCATTTATTGGAAGTAATTCCAATTTATTGGAAGTTTCCAGAATAAGTAAAGCCACACAGACAGATGGCAGATTAGTGGTTGCCAGGGTTTGTGAGGAAGGGGCCAGGGGAAATGACTACTTAATATATAAATACTACTTAATATATAAAGAGTTTCTCTTCAGGGTGATTAAAATGTTCCGGAATTAGACAGTAGTGATGGTTGCATAACAGGGTGAGTGTAAAAAAAAAAAAGCCACTGAGTTGAACATTTTAAAATGGCAAATTTTGGGGTGCCTGGGTGGCTCAGTGAAGCAGCCAACTCTTAATTTTGACTCACGTGGTGATCTCAGGATCGTGGGATCCAGCCCCACATCAGGCTCTGCACTCCACAGGGAGTCTGCTCCAGAGTCTCTCTCTGCCTCTCCCACTGCTCTTCCCTACTCTCTAAAAATAAGCAAACAGATATTTTTTTAATGGCAAATTTTGTGTTATGTGAATTTTACTTCAAAAAAAATTTTTAATAGTAATGTGCATGGGAGAAAACAAAAGCAAAGAGATTAATATGGAGCCTGGGAGTTGGGTAGTGACTGCTACACATGCAAACCATAGATGCTAGGGGTGGTTGCCAATTTAGCTATAATTCCCAGAAGAGACATCAGACCAAGAAACCCAGTCAATCAATTAAGTGAATCCCATATCCCATAGGATAGGAGCAAACCAGTCAGTGAAGAGAAGCACAGGTTTCCCAGCCCTGGGACACAAGAACACTGCTCCCTGGATCTCCAGAGGGGAAGAGCCCTGTGGTATGGCAGCCTGGGTCCTGCCCAGCAGCCCGTCAGCATATACAACCAGGAGTCTCATGCAATTTCTGCTAACATCTCTCAGTGCAGGCTCATGGCAAATGCCAAAGTACCTTTCAACAGAGACACCCGTTCTAAATACCCATGTGCTGAAACTTGGGTCCTTTGGACTATCCTTAGGGCCAATGTTACTCAAAGAGTCTTTTTACCTTTCTCTTCCCTTTATTTTTAAATACATGTCTCTATTGTGTATACCTTTAGATCACTTTGAATCCTGCATTAGTAGCACTTGGAGTATTTATTAAAATGCAGATTCTAGGGGTGCCTTGGTGGCTCAGTTAGTTAAGCGTCTGCCTTCAGCTCAGGTCATGATCTCAGGGTCCTGGGATCGAGCCCCTCATCAGGTTCTCTGCTCAGTAGGGAGTCTGCTTCTCCCTCTCCCTCTCCCTGCTCATGCTGCTTTCTCTCTCATTCTCTCTCAAATAATTTTTTTAATGCAGATTCTAGGACCTTATGCTAAATTAATGTAGATTCAAAGTCTGTGTGGATAGGAACCATGATTATGCGGTTTCATAAACTCCCAGATGATTTTTATGGACAATGAAGCCTGAAAGCCTCCATTTCAGTTCCTGAGGGCCCTGAAGAAGGCCGCACTATACAGGTGGCCAGAAGGAGCCATAGTGTGTCTTTTTCTTCCTTACCCCAACTCCTACCTCTAGCCATCCAAAGTCTCTAATTCCTGCATAGAAATGAGGCCACTTATATGAAAAGCAGTCAAGCAAGAGTCTCTAGCAGCTCCCCACTGAGAGACAGGAGGATGTTGATAAGATCATTAACATCTTAGAGATGAGTTCTCCAGAGAAGACCTCACTGAGCAAAAAGAGTGCCTGTCTCCTTACTCCCAGTCTAGGCCCCTCTACTCACAGGAGCAGCTAATTCTTTTTTTTTAATCTATTTTTTAAATTTTTATTTATTTATGATAGTCACAGATCGAGAGAGAGGCAGAAACACAGGCAGAGGGAGAAGCAGGCTCCATGCACCAGGAGCCCGATGTGGGATTCGATCCCGGGTCTCCAGGATCGCGCCCTGGACCAAAGGCAGGCGCCAAACCGCTGCGCCACCCAGGGATCCCCAGGAGCAGCTAATTCTTAATGCAAGTTCCCAACACTCTCTTCCCATCTCTGAGCTAAGTCTAAACCCATGTGTACAATTGTGCTGGACAGCTCCAGCCAGAAGCCCCCAGGGTACCTCAAACCCAACAGACCCCAAACTGGGCCTATATCCCTCCACTGTCTTTGAGAGCAGAATGAATCTCCAGACCCCCGTATTCCTTCTGTTCCCTCATTTAGTCTCTCCCAGTGTTTCTTAAATGCCAAGAGGTAAAAGTTTATATTACACAAAATCAGGTAAACAGTTCATTGGAGATTTAAGGGATCTATTAAGGGTAATTTTTACTTAGTTGATTTTTGCTATCATTGAACTTCAGAAACTAAAACACAGGTGATAACTCCTCTGTGCTTATTTCTGTTCGTAGCACTTATCACTTGTGAATGACTTTTCCTCACTGGCTAAATTCTGAATCCAAAGCAAGGGCTCCCCACCGCTGCCTTGAAATAATTGGTTTCTTTTTTTCTTAAGATTTTATTTATCTATTTTTATTTCAGAGAGTGTGTGTGTGTGTGTGTGTGTGTGTGTGTGTGTGTGTGAGTGGGAGGAGGAGGGGCAGAGGAAGAGAGAGAATCTCAAGCAGACTCTGTACTGAACATAGAATCCAACGTGGAGCTCGATCTCATGACACTGAGATCATGACATGAGCCAAAACAAAGAGTCAGATGCTGAACAACTAAGCCACCCATGCACCCCAGAAATAACTGGTTTCTGTTCTTGGCCCTTTTAATTGAGTGTATCTTTTTCTTGTTGATTTCTAAGTGTTTTTTACATATTATAGATATTGATCTGGTAATTGGCATGTATAGTGCTATTTTCTTCTACTCTGTTTATTAATTTTAATGTTGTTTGTACCGTCTTCCTCTATATCAGAGTTTTGTTCTGTTATTGTTGCTAATGTCATCAAACCTGTCCATCTTTTCATTCTTACATCACCAGTATCTGTAATAGTACCTGGC
The DNA here is from genome assembly GCF_905146905.1 of Nyctereutes procyonoides. Lineage (NCBI taxonomy): Eukaryota > Metazoa > Chordata > Mammalia > Carnivora > Canidae > Nyctereutes > Nyctereutes procyonoides. The sequence continues at coordinate 33,872 of NW_026575096.1, forward strand.
ACATAGATAGTTCTCCATAGACGCCTATGGATTGGACAAAACAAATAAGCAAATCTATGCTGATGGGAGACTTCTAAATATCATTAAGGAAATTCTTGTTTGAGGATAGAAGTGTCAGGGGAGGAGGGCTTTGCTAGTATAATACCTAAGCGTTGCTTTGAGATTTTTTTTTCTCCTGACCTCATGGGCAGCTAGTACTTATTTTCTCTTTTCACACAGCCACAGTTTGTAGGAAGACTAGAAAAATGTCCACTGTCTGACACAACTCCAGTCTCTTCTCCTTGTACCACTCGCCCATGGCTCCCCCATTGTAGAGAGCAAAGTGGAGCCTCTCGTATCAAGCTGGAGCCTGTGTCAAGCAGGGGCTTGTGTCAAGCTATGACGCAAGCAGTTAAGGTATTGCAGCTAGGAGATAATGCCAGGACCAACATCAGCTGACACCCCAGAACTGATAACGAGCAGAACCAGAGGAGGTGTGCAGAGACCCCAAAATTGATTATATCCCTTTAAAAAGGGAAGGATTTTGGCAGCAAACTGTCCAACTCTTCAGACGTGACCCCTCTATGTTGACCACTTAAAAAAGGCAACTGCCACCAAAGGCTTTGCCGGATTGATCTCTGAACAGAACTGAGATCCTTCACTGCTTGAACATAAGAAGCAGTAAGTGCCGAGAGCTGACCTGGGCCAGACAGAGGCCTTATCTCAACTGTGTGCCTGTAGACTGACTTCGCATTTGGTTGGTTAACTTCCTGCAACCCTCTGGTATCTTGTTTGTTGTGTGGTTTGTCTTCTTTTTTTTTTAATTTATGATAGAGAGAGAGAGAGAGAGAGAGAGAGAGAGAGAGAGGCAGAGACATAGGCAGAGGGAGAAGCAGGCTCCATGCACCGGGAGCCCGATGTGGGATTCGATCCCGATCTCCAGGATCGTGCCCTGGGCCAAAGGCAGGCGCCAAACCGCTGCGCCACCCAGGGATCCCCTAAAGGTGCTTTTAAAAGTTTTCTTTTAATCCTACAAAAGTGTAATAACACGGTTAGTTTCATCCAGTCATTATTGTGTCCTAAATGAGCAGTTTCTAAGAGTCCCACCTGCTGATCTCAACATCAGCTTTTTTTTATAATAAATTTATTTTTTTATTGGTGTTCAATTTACCGACATACAGAATAACACCCAGTGCTCATCCCGTCAGGTGCCCCCCTCAGTGCCCGTCACCCACTCACCCCCACCCCCGCCCTCCTCCCCTTCCAACATCAGCTTTCAGGAGATGAGGTCCTTCACCAACACACATCGGGGGGAGGGGAGGGGTGCCGAGGACAGAGGACAGCTAGGCTCGGGAGAGACGGCCGCAGACCATCCGGGAGCTCCTCCCGACTGAGAGGTTTCATCCTAAGGAAGGGGCTGGGGTGTTTAGGATGCAGTCTGGGCACGCGCTCTTCCCGGGACCATCCCGGGGTGCGCCCGCAGCGCCCTCCCGCCCTCTCTGGCTGGCGCTCGCGCCTGGGCCCCGCGGACGCCGCGCGGGGAGGGATGGAGGGAGGGCGCTGCGGGCGCGGCCCCTGCAAACCCCGCCTGCCGGGGCCTCGTCCACGTCCAGCCCCACCCCCACCCCACCCCACCTCGCCCGAGCCGTCCACCCGACTTCTTATCCCCGCGGCCGCTCGGCCTCCGCGCGGAGTGCAGGAGGACGCCGGGTACGCGGCCACACGTGCGCTCAAGCCGGCTTGGGATCCCAACCCTCGGCCTCGTCGCCGCCAGCCGGCTCTCCGGCTCCTCCGCGTGGGGGCCTTGTCCTGGGGTTCGGGGCTGCGCGCCCCGCGCCGCGAGCAGGGCATCGCACACCCCGGCCCCGGTGGGCTAAATGCAATCGCTGTTGTGCAAATGAATGAGTGATTGTGTGCACGTTTGCCTCGTGATCTGTTACAGAAAGTGCTATTCGCTGAGCGACTCTCGTGCTAAGGCGCACTTACACACACGTCTGGGTACGGCGGTCACTACTGGCTGCCCGGGAACACGCACCTACTGCCCTGGCACAGTCTCCCTCCTTGATCACGCCAAATCATCCTACCTCTTCGGGAAGCGTTTCCGTATTTTGCACACCCGATGCGGGCACTGTTCCTGGGGATGGGCACGTATGCTCGCATACAGTTGTGCTCCGAAGGGAGAATCGTTTTGTTTTCTGAACGGTCTGCGTCCGCTGAGCGCGCGGGGAAGGGAGTCACAAGCTGGACCCGCGTGGGCGTCGCCGCCTACGGGCTGGGTCATGCTGGCACGTCACTACCCTTCTCCGGGCCTCAGTTTCCCCATCTGTAGCATTCCCGGGGCCGGAATTGCATCCACGTGAGCAAGGATGGATGCACACTGGGTCGCGTAGGGGGCCCGCGCCTCTCACCTCCCTCGGGCGCGCTCAGCGTTCCCAAGTTGGGGGACGCCTCCGGGAGTCCCTCCACGCACAGCTCGAGACGCACAAGGTGACCTCCAGCTAACAGCGGCGGCTCAGGGGATTCCCAGGTTTGCCCCATTAACCTCGCCGGGGCTGCAGCGCGGCGGGCCGCCGCCCTCCCTCGCGCCCTCCTCCCGCACGCCAGCCCCTCTCCCCCCGCACCCCGCCTCCCTCCTCCCGGCCCGCCGCCCGCCCCCCGCGGCGCATGCGCCGCCCGCCGAGCGTGTTTCCATAAAAGTCCAGCGTCAGCCAGAAACTTCACAGTGTGTTGTTGGCTGCGGCAGCAGGTAGCGAAGTGACCCCGACGGCTTGGGTGCTCCGGTAGCCACGGCGGCCGGAGGGCGAGCAGTGACCATGGAAGAGCTCCATGTAAGTCCGGTTTCGGCCTGATTTCCTTACACGCACAAACACGAAAACTTAGGGCGCGACCCCCCTCGGAGCGAGCAGAGGCGAGCGGAGCGTGGGAGGGGCCGGCCCGGGAGAAGGAGCGTGGAGGGGAGTTTCCGTGCGCGTGGCTACCCTGGAGGACCCGGCAGGATTGGAGTCGTTGGCTCTGCAGGGAGAGGAGGACAGATGCGTGTGTCTCCCCTGGAGCCTCAGACCCAAGAACGTCCTGTACAGCCGCGGGCGGCGCCGTCCCGGGACTCAGCCCGAGGATGTCTCCGGGGGGTGGTGAACTACAGGAGCTGGAGCTGGAGGTGGGGGCGGCGCGCGGGGCTGAGTTCCCAGGGCGAGGACCGCGCCCCTTGTTGATCTCAGGCGCAGGCGGGGGTTGGGGGGGCGCCCTTGGGGGGGGCGCGCGGGCCCTAAGCTCTGCACAGCCCGCGGGGCTGCGTCAGGACCCCCCGCCGGCGAGCAGCGGGCGGGAGAGGCGGGCATCTGAGCCTCGGCCCCGCGGGGACGCGGCCGTGGGAAGCGCGGCGAGCGGCCCGGGCCCCGACGGCGGAGCATGAGGGCGCCTCGGCGCAGCAGGACCCGGAGGTGTGCGCGGCGGGGCCCCGCGGGAGGCTGCGAGGGCACCTGGGCTGCGGGAGCTTGCGGCGCACACGGGCAGGTGCAAGTGGGGAGACCGTTTGGCCCTCGCCGATCCCAAATGCGCCGTCGAACCGTCGGTGGTTTCCTGGAGACTTTGGAAAACCCCTTACCAGGAAGGCTTTTCGTTTCCCTGGCGGCGCGCGATTCAAAGGCTGTTCGGGGGAGACGCCCATTCTCTCCCCAACACCCTGTGAGCCTGCCCTTGGCGAGGGGCTGGGCGAGACGCCGGGAGCCGCGGCGCCCGCTGGTGGGCGTGGGCGCAGGGCAGGCGCGGAGGTCGGGGGTTCGCGCCCCCCCAGGCCTCAGGGCGCCCTCCGCCCCGAGGCTTCCAGCTGCAGACCTCCGACCCCATTTACTGGGTCAGTGGCGGGGTGGGAAGCGGCCCGGGAGGGTGAGGAAATGAAACTCGGGGCGAGGACCATGAGCGCAGACCCCGTGACCTTCCCCTCCCAGTAGATCGCCGCGCTCCCCAACGTCCCAGACGCGCCAAGAGGTGGACGGGTCGGGCGGAGAGACCCGCGCCCAGAGGAGCGCAAGCCCCAGGCGCTGTGCGCGTCCGCACCCCCTTCTAACAGCCCCGTTCAGCACCCCGAGCGCCACAGATCCTTCCTTTAAGGCTGGATCCTCCTTCCCCCCTACATGTTGCTTGAAGTACAGATTGGCTTGTGTTTGCATGGACGAGGGGAAGGCAATGTTTTGTGCCTTAGGAGAAAGTTTTGAGGACCCCCCCCTCCATGCTCATTCTTTCCCTTTTCCCTATCCTGGGGAAACCTTCGTATAGAGAATCAATCCCAGCTCCTCGGAACTCAAGCTTCCGTTCCCACTCCTCGCCTGCCCCCCACCCCCACCCCACCTCTCCCACTCCCTAGGGCGCACAGTCTAGGAGTGGTTCCCTTTGTGTTTTGTTTTGGTATTTTCCCTCCCAAGGTTCCCCCCCCAGTGGGTGGGGTAGAAGAGTTAGCAAAGATGTGACTTTCAAACACTCAGAATCTCAGCGCCCTTTTGTTCTAAACAAAGAATTTTGTAATTGGTTCTACTTAAGAAGGATATAACAAGTGACTCTGGGGAAGATGAGCAGGAGGGTTGCAGGAATCTATAACAATTCTCTTGTGCCCATCCACTCACTACTTCATCCGAAGCAGAATGTCCTGAAGAAGCCTGGGCTGACTTGGGTTTTATAAATCACTTTTTAAAAATCGCAGAAACATTTTTTTTTTAATTCGGAGAATGCCAGCTGAACTAGAAAGTTAACATCCCTTCCAGTGGTGAGAGTGGACATCCCTGTCTGGTTCCTGATCTTAGGGGAAAGGCTCCCAGTGCTTCCCCATTGAGAATGATATTTGCTGTGGGCTTTTCATAGATGGCTTTTAAGATGTCGAGGAAAGTTCCCTCTATCCCTACACTCTGAAGAGTTTTGATCAGGAATGGATGCTGTATTTTGTCAAATGCTTTCTCTGCATCTAATGAGAGGATCATATGGTTCTTGGTTTTTCTCTTGCTGATATGATGAATCACATTGATTGTTTTACGAGTGTTGAACCAGCCTTGTGTCCCGGTGATAAATCCTACTTGGTCATGGTGAATAATTTTCTTAATGTGTTGTTGGATCCTATTGGCTAGTATCTTGTTGAGAATTTTTGCATCCATGTTCATCAGGGATATTGGTCTGTAATTCTCCTTTTTGGTGGGGTCTTTGTCTGGTTTTGGAATTAAGGTGATGCTGGCCTCATAGAATGAATTTGGAAGTACCCCATCTCTTCTTGCCTCTTTTGCAGATATACCCTTCAGATAACTACACAGAAGAGGACTTGGGCTCAGGTGACTATGACTCCATGAAGGAACCCTGCTTCCAGGAGGAAAATGCTAACTTCAACCGTATCTTTGTGCCCACAGTCTACTCCATCATCTTCTTGACTGGCATAGTGGGCAATGGATTGGTCATCCTGGTCATGGGTTACCAGAAGAAACCGAGAAGCATGACAGACAAGTATAGACTGCACCTGTCTGTGGCAGACCTCCTCTTTGTCCTCACACTTCCCTTCTGGGCAGTTGAGGCTGTGGCAGACTGGTACTTCGGGAATTTCCTGTGCAAGGCAGTCCATGTCATCTATACTGTCAGCCTCTATAGCAGTGTCTTCATCCTGGCCTTCATCAGTCTGGACCAGTACTTGGCTATTGTCCATGCCACCAACAGTCAGAGGCCAAGGAAGCTGTTGGCGGAAAAGGTGGTCTACGTTGGCGTCTGGATACATGCTCTCCTGTTGACTATTCCTGATTTCACCTTTGCCAATGTCAGGGAGGCAGATGAGAGGTATATCTGTGACCGCTTCTATCCCAATGACTCATGGTTGGTGATGTTCCTGTTTCAGCACATAATGGTCGGCCTTATCCTGCCGGGTATCGTCATCCTGTCCTGCTACTGCATTATCATCTGCAAGCTGTCCCACTCGAAGGGCTACCAGAAGCGCAAGGCTCTCAAGACCACAGTCATCCTCATCCTTGCTTTCTTTGCCTGCTGGCTGCCCTACTACATTGGGATCAGCATCGATTGCTTTATCCTTCTGGAAATCATCAAGCAAGGATGTGAGTTTGAGAAAACTGTGCACAAGTGGATTTCCATCACTGAGGCCCTAGCCTTTTTCCACTGTTGCCTGAACCCCATCCTCTATGCCTTCCGTGGAGCCAAATTTAAAACCTCTGCCCAGCATGCACTCACCTCTGTGAGCAGAGGGTCCAGCCTCTAGATCCTTTCCAAAGGGAAGCGGGGAGGACATTCTTCTGTTTCAACTGAGTCGGAGTCTTCAAGTTTTCACTCCGGCTAACAATGATCTCAAAGACTTGTATACATTAAAGAACTCTTTTTTTTTTGTTACACATTTTTTCAGATATAAAAGAGTGACCGATACTGTACAGTTTTTATTGACTGTTGGATTTTTTCTTGTGTTACTTTAGTTTTTGTGAGGTTTAATTGACTTATTTATATAAATATTTTTTGTTGTTGTTTTTCATGTGGATGAATGTCTGTAGGCAGGACCTATTGCCAAGTTCTTAGTTGCTGTATGTCTGGTTGTAGGACTGTAGAAAAGGGAACTGAACATTCCAGAGTGTGTAGTGAATCACTTAAGCTAGAAATGATCCTCAGCTGTTTGTACATAAATAATCTCTCCATTCCGGTGAAGATTTTCTTTTTCCTGTTCTTAAATGGTTTGGTTACACTATGTGATTTTGCTGTAGAAGGTGGCACTTACAACCAAAGCCTGAAGTAGTATAGAAATGATGGTTTTTCAGTTTTCTCAAGTGGACTGATTTCAGCACCTTCAATGTACAGTCTTGTATTAAGTTGTTAATAAAAGTTCGTGATAAACTTACTCAGTGTTATGTTCTGATTTCTGTTGACATTCCTTTGGCTAACAGAAGTCAAAAATAATAACATATTTATGGCATGTCAGGTCCTATCCTAGCTGTTGTAATATTTTACTTAACCCTTATCACAATTCTATGATAGGAACTCTGACTCAATTATTAATAACAGAGCTACAGTTTGTAGAGCAGGAAACTGAGGCACAGAAAGCCCAAGTGACCAGATTAAAGGCATGGTAAGTAGCATAGCCAGTATTCCAAACCAGGGAATCTTGTCTTCAAAATCTGAAGTCTCAACCACTTTCAACTCCTAGACATTTAGAAACATCCAGCCAGTTCCTATTCCTATGAAAAGTCATCTTTTGAAGGAAAAATGTATGTTAAGGAGAAAAGGGATGCAATACCATGTTTTAAATTTTACTAGGACTGACCCCTTGTATGATCCAGGTCTGTGCTGTGCCAAGCACAGTATGCTTTTTCTCATCTGATTCTTTCCATCTAGATTCCATCATTCCCTTTTCACAGACAAAGGAACAGAGATGCATAGACTTTCCATAACTTGCACTTTCAAGGGGACAAACCAGTTGATTCCATTCATCCTTCCAGACTGTGCTCTTAACCATACCACTATCGTTCCCCAGAACACCTGGTCATAAATCAACTGAACTGTTATTGAAAATAAAGCCAAAAGTGAATGTTTTCTTCATAAAATTAACCATGCCAAAAATACCCTCCTTGCAATATCTTCTATGCAAATCTCAACATTTTATTGCAACACCTAGCACCTCAAGGGTTTAACCAAGCAGATGAAAGTTAAATTGGTGCTTTCAGAGCTCAGAAGAAAGGTCCACTGAACCAAGCTCCTCACTGCTCATATTTTGCACAAGATTTTGGAGTCTTACATAATAACACCCGTAGCTATTTACACTACCATTGTGCAAGCCCTGGGCTCTTGAGTAAATTTCAGCTCTGGTCTCCATTTAAAGATAATTTCTAAACTATATAGCAGCCGTACCTATCTCATTTTGGAACACAAACAGGGCACTCCAGGCATGCACTCAAAGATAATAACCAGGATATAATCAAGGCAATATTTGGTCTACTTTTCATAATTGTTTCTGGCACAGAAAATCTATTTTGGAGGAAAAATTGCAATGTATTATCTTTCTGAGGCAAATCACATTTGTTGAAGGCAAATTATAGATCCTGTGAAGGGAAATAATTACTTAAAATAGAATCCAATTTGGCTGTACATTTCTGCTGCAGTCTATGGATCTGGAATAATTCAGAGTGGTATTCCTATTCCACTTGAGAACACAATTAGATTTTATATAGGAAATTATCTTGAGGTTTCTTGGTTTTCCCTGCGAAGCCTAATTGGATCACCCTTCATTTAAGCATAGTTTTACATGTACCCTTTGGAAGGCTTAGTCTTAAAACCATGACCATTGTAAAAGACTTCACTTGAACTTTCTCTATAAATATTTATCCTTGAGACAATAGAAGAAATCCTTGGAAGGAACTCGCTTTCTTTCTCATCTTGGCTTGAAACCTAGTCACCCCAGATTCCTCTCCTTTACCCTGGAGTCACAACAAAAGGAACCAAGCTGAAACAAAATTCCCAGTGTCACCAGTCTTAATGGGTATTTCATTCTCCCTTGGAACAAAGGTGGGATAACTCTTTTTAAAAAAGAAAAAAAGGTTTGTCTCTCCTTGCCCTGAAAGCCCCACCCCCCATCATTCTCTGTCCCCACTGCACCATGTTCCAAGTGGCTCCAAAGCATTCCCTGTGTGGTGGTTTGTTCGACAATGCTGGGAAACCCAGTCTGCTAGCCAGCCCTCACAGGAAGTAGCTGATTGTTCCCTCTCCTCATCCCTTATGAATGGGGCCCTTGAAGGTCAGTAATGTAGATCCAGTTGTATAATGGAAGCTAAAATATTTAAATTGTATGCATGCTGCCACAAATGGCATAAATATGACATCTGAGTTATTAATAACATTAAGCCTGTGACTGGGGAGGAAAGAAGATGTTTTTATCTTGCAAAGCCTTTGTTTTCGTAAAACGCCACTTGGCAATTCACCTCCCCGAACTGGGGGCTTCTCAGTCTCCTTTTGTGGTTATGCCTATGTTAAAATAATAATTCTGGGGGACTCTTTTAATAGGAAACTCTACAGGTTTTATTTTAACAATCTAACAAGCTTGATTTTCTCCAAGCTTATTGTAAGATAGTAAAGGCTCCATAAACAGAATTGAGTTGTCATTATGTCCATGTAATACTCACTGAGGAGGCGGAGGGACCATTGGAGACAAAATTCACATTACCTTAGAAAATAATCTAGGCATCCTCCAGCACTTAAAAATTTGACATTGCAGGGGTCCCTGGGTGGCGCAGCAGTTTAGCGCCTGCCTTTGACCCAGGGAATGATCCTGGAGTCCGGGGATTGAGTCCCACGTCAGGCTCCCTGCATGGAGCCTGCTTCTCCCTCTGCCTATGTCTCTGCCTCTCTCTCTCTCTCTGTGACTGTCATAAATAAATAAAAAATTAAAAAAAATTGACATTGCAGCCTGGCATCGTAGGGATGTACCCAGCCCACTTTGAGGAGGTCTCCACTTGGCTGTCAATGTGGCTTAGCCAGTCAGTGTTGGAGATCCAAAAGTTAGCCAGAGGAATGACCTTTCCATGAGCACAGCCCAAGAGAAACATTGTTGAAATGAATCCTTTCAAAGCAGCAGCTCTCAACTGGGGCAGGGTAGAACCTGTGGGAGGGGAAGGCAGGGGGAGGAGGTGGTGGCAGGGGTCACTCCCCCAAGAAATATTTGGTAAACTCTGGAAATATTTTGGTGATTATACCGGAATGGGTGGGTGGGTGGGTAGGTAAAGTGCTACTGGCATCTAGTGGGTAGGGAGCAGGGATGCTGCTAAACATTCTACAATTATCCAGCCCAAAGTGCCCAGAATACTCAAATTGAGAATGTTTTTTCAAGATGAGGACCACAGGATGATAATAATTATGAAAATAAGGATATATCCAAACAATATAATCCCATGAAATTATCAATGGACAAAGTTCCAAGGTCTCCCTTCAGCACCTCTATCTGGTCTCACTTCAATGCATTCTCATTCCCCCTTACTCAACACACCATTCTCTTCCACCTTTACTTCTTCATCATCTTGCTGTAATGAACATGTCTTTCTGTCTTCTTCTCCCATACTATGCTAGGAAGGCACCCCACAAAGGGAAATAAATGGTAAAGGGTGACTGCTGCAGATTCTCTAGCTCCCACCCAATATCTGTCTCCCTAAAGACCACAATGTTTACTCAGCTAATCCTCACCATAGTCTGCGACTCAATTTGGAACACATCCCACTTTGCTCCTTTTATTTAAAAAAATAAACAAGGAATGATGAGGTACCAGGCCATTGCTCCATTGTCTACAAGTGATTTGGATTAATTTAAAGCAATCCCATTAAGTCCAACAATTAAAATCTAAAACCTTCTGAAAATCCTTCTTTCAACTGAAAATGCAAACTGTTTGCAGGCTGAGTTGAGGGATCCACAATGTTAAGAAGTCATACAAGGGGAAAGGATTTTTCAAAATCAAACAAATAGAAGTGCTCAACCAAACCATACCAGGTGCTGGATGTTTATCTGGTAGAGCCAGTCCACGATTAAATAGATTTACATATTACAGTTCAATTAACTAGAACCCAACTCATCAACACTCTTAATTAAAGGGAATTACTTCCTCATATTTGACTCTGTTCAGAAGGAAGGTAATATTTATTGAGAGCTAACTGAACTCCAGGCACACTTATCCATGTGCTCCTCAGAAAAGCCCTACCAGTTAAGTATTACTCTCTCCATTTTCAGGCAAGAACACAAAGAAATTAAACTACAATAATGGGGTTATGTTCTTTCCCCTGTGCATACTATAAATGGCACTGAAGCAGAACCAAACACGTTCTGAGGCACATCCTCAAGTTCTCAATATCTTCAGTTCAAATGACTCTATCTTTTTTAGGTTGACTTCTACGTGATATCAAAAACAGTTATCACTCACCTTGAGGGCTTCCTACATACAAGGTACTTTGATTATTTAATCTTCATGACCACCATATGTAGTAGGTATTATCATTTCACTGTTTTACAGATGGAGAAACTGAGGCAAAATTTATTCAACATCATGTAGGTATGAGGTAAAACCCGGATTTGAACACAGGCAGGCTGACACCAGTGTGTGCCTTCTTAAGCACTACAGTAACTCTTCATTATCTTCTATCGTGTTAGCCAAGGTAATACCATGAGCTCAAAAAGATCCTCTGTGTTCTTCAATCCTCTTCAGGGTTCAGTAATAGACACTTGTATGATTATACTTTGTAAAGCAACAGAGCAGATACTGATTTTTTTAAAGATTTTATTTATTTATTTATTTATTTATTAGTTAGTTAGTTAGTTAGTTAGTTATTTGAGAGAGCGAGATCATGAGCAGGAAGAGAGAGAAGGGTAGGGAGAGAGGAAGAGGAAGAGGGACAAGCAGACTCCCCAATGAGCTGGGGCCCACATGGGGCTCAATCCCAGGACCACAAAACCATGACCTGAACCAAAGTCAGACGCTTAACCAACTGAGCCACGCAGGTGCCCCCAGAGACTGATATTTTAGAAAGAGTTTCACTATTAGTCATTGAAATAAAATAGGGTTAAGTGCCTGGCACATAGTAGGAGCTCAATAAACATTTGTTGAATGAGTGAATGAATGAACACCCATGAATTTCTATTCCTAAGAGCACACCGTGCTCTAAGTATTCTGATTAATGTTGGCATGTGACTTGACCTCCTTCCTTCATTCTTTCAGGCATTCTTTAATTGAACCATTTATTGAACAGTACCCTGGGCCAAGCAGGTATGAAAGTTACTCAGTGTAGAGGAAGATATAATCCTTTGGTGTTCTAGATAAGCTGGAAAGATAGCTAAAGGACTCCCAGACTTTCCATACTGCCTTACATTTTAAGATATCAAAGTTTCTACCTGCCCACCCTATTTTCCTATTATATGATACCCCCTCACTCCCAGTCTTGCTTCCACTGATTCTCCATTTAGGGAAGAGCAGATCCCTGCCCACCTCACAAGCTGGGTTAGCAGCTCCCAATCCTGGTCTTCCTGTGTCACCAGCTAAAGGCTGGCTGGCTGTTCACGTCATGAGGATAAGAGCAGAAATTCTGTCAAACCATAGGATACAGGAAAGAGCCCTAAAGGCAGTTTCTTGGCCTTCTGTCCATAGGAGACAACTTGTTAGGCCCCTGGGATTGAGGAAGGATTCAAGACCATCACTTTGGGCCACATCCTACTTCCTCTGGCAAGCCTGCTCAGTCTCTTATCAGTCCAAAGTGAGCTTTTCCATCCCAAATTCTTAGCTCATGAAGTCTGTAGTCTCTCTGTGACTATCATAAATAAATAAAATTTTAAAAAAATTATAGTTCTTTCTTTATTTCATTTATTTATTTATTTATTTATTTATTTATTTATGATAGTCACACACAGAGAGAGAGAGAGAGAGAGGCAGAGACACAGGCAGAGGGAGAAGCAGGCTCCATGCACCGGGAGCCTGAAGTGGGATTCGATCCCGGGTCTCCAGGATCGCGCCCTGGGCCAAAGGCAGGCGCCAAACCGCTCCGCCACCCAGGGATCCCCAAAATTATAGTTTTTTAACATATAGTGTAGTATTAATTTCAGGGGTAGCATTTCATGATTCGTCACTTGCACATACCACCCAGTGCTCATTATAACAACTGCTCTCTTTAATGCCCATCACCCAGTTATCCTATCCCCATACCTCCTCCCCTCCAACAACCCTCAGTTTGTTCTCTATTGTTGGGAGTCTCATAATTTGCCTCTCTCTGTTTTTATCTTATTTTGTTTTTCCTTTCCTTCCCATTATGTTTATCTGTTTCTTAAATTCCATATATGAGTGAATCATATGGTATCTATCCTTCTCTGACTTTTTTACTTAGTATAATACACCCTAGTTCTATCCATGTTGTTGCAAATGGCAAGATTTAAGTCTTTTTAATGGCTGGGTAATATTCCAGTGTGTGTGTGTGTGTGTGTGTGTGTGTGTGTGTGTGTACACCCCACATCTTCTTTATCCATTCATCAGTCAATGTACATTTGGGCTCTATTATTGATAATCCTGCTATAAACATTTGGCTGCACATGCTCCTTTGAATTATTATGTTTGTATCCTTTGGATAAAAACCTAGTAGTGCAATTGGTGAGTCAATCAGTAGCTCTATTTTTAACTTTTTGAGGAACCGTCATACTGTTTTCTAGAGTGACTGTACCAGTTTGCATTCCCACCAGCAGTCTAAGAAGGTTCCCTTTTCTCTACATCCTTGCTAACATCTACTGTTTCTTGCTCTTAAAACATAAGAATGTCTCTCAATAAACACTTTAATAGCTCAAATCAAGGTCTTTAAGGAAATATATTTTTAATATCCAATATAAACTGCCAAATACTTATATAATGGGAAGATTTAAATTTTAAATTTCTGTTGGAGTGTGATATAACCTCTATGCACAAGCAGCAATTGCCCCCCAACCCAAAGAGTTATGCTTTGAATTCAACATTAGAATTTAGAATCGGAGGAAGTCAAATATTTGAATTATGGCTTTTATTCACTAATTCATTCCATTACTACAGCCAGGTGCTGTGCTAGGTGCTGAGCACAGCAAGACATACATAGCCCCTGCTCCTGTGGACCTAGAATAGGTTTAACCATTAAACAAATATCCAAGGCAAAAAATGCATATTAATGAGGTGACCTTAGTGCTCTAAAAGAAACAAAAGAAGCTGACCTAAACTGACTTAGACCCAGGTCAGGGGAGAAGTCCCTAACAACCTGTTAACTGTGCTGGTATCTTAAGGATGAGTGTGTTTGGAGAGGATAAAAAGTACAGGAGATGATAGCATGAAGGATACATGCAAAGACCTTGGGATAGGAAGAAGTTAGCAAAACCAGGGCTAGATCTCCAAGGCAAGGGGGAGAAGTGGTGCCAGATGAGGCTAGAAGTCAAGACAGGGTCAGACCTACCTGAATGAGGACATATCATAAGGCACGTCAGGGATCTTTGATCTTTGCTCTAAGAGCAATGAAGAGTGTTTTAAAGCAGGGATTGGTTTGTGTTTTGCATTGATAACTGGCTGCAGTGTGGAGAAAAAAGTAAAATGAGACTGATTTGGGAAGACCACTTAGCCAGAGGGTATATATGTGGTCCACGTGAGAGATGATGGTCCCAGTCACAGATCAGTGTTTCTTTAACCTCTACAAAGTACATTCCAAAACGCACACTGTGGAAAGGACACCACGGACTAGGAGACAGTACCTTGTCCATCACTGGAATGAAAAGGTCATGGGGGCTACAAAATAGACACAGATTTACTTGCCAAAGTTTTAGTGTTCCACTGTCATTTCAAACCCAGTATGTCCAAAACATACAAAACAAAAGGTCCTCTATAAACTAAGTCCAAGCCACCTTTCCCCATCTGCCATACCATCTTGTCTCCTCATTATTTACTTGTGAAACCTGGATATCACCTATAGGACTTCCCTCTCCTTCACCCCTGTGTCTAGTCTTTTGCTTAGTGACTTGGTCAGGACAGGATTATACTTATGTCTCCTTCTACTATGTCCTGTGTCCCTGCTCCAGGGACAGGGCCACCCCTAGGTCTCTGTCCAGAAGAACTACAGTTTATAGGAAGAGAGACAATTGAACTTTGTTTACTCATTGTATTTCATAAATACATTGGCCATTAGGTTTAAATGTCTTCTCTTTCATGTAGATTTCTGTACTGCTCTGGTTGGCTTCTTCCCACATTCTTAAATCCAACAGTTTACACTATGCAATTTACTTCTGCATCCACTGTATTATTCTTTAGTTGGCTGCAATTTCCTGGTAAGTGAAATGAGAGATTTAGACAAGATTTATAATAAAATCAATCTTCAAACAAAATACTGTAATCGTTCTGATTATACAAGGGGTCGTAGGCTGGAAAGCCTTCCTTATGCTCCCCCACTCTCTAACCACCCATGACGTATCTTATTTGAAGGATATAAGAAGCCTAACTTGAGAATCACAAGACTTGAGCCCTCTCAGGTCTCTTCCAGCCCTAAAATTCTATGATCTGTCATTTCTTAATTATGACCAATTGTCTCAATCTTATACTTTCCTCTGATTCTCAATGCAACACAGGTCAAGTCTTTTTTACCTCCAGCCTAGAATATCACAAATTGGTTTCCTATATCTCCAGTACACTGGTCAAATAGTGACTCCCCAAAAACTCACGTCTAACTGGAGCCTCAGAATGTGACTTTACTTGAAAACAGGGTCTTCGTAGATGAATTAGTTACAGTGAGGCCATATTGGAATAAAGTAGGCCATAAATCTAATATGACTGCTGTCCTTAAGAGAAGAGATATAAAGAAAGATACACCCTGAGAGAGTCCCATGGGGCAACAGAGGCAGGATTCAAGTGATGCGGCCACAAACCTAGGAACTCCCAAGGATTGCTGGAAGCTACAAGAGGCAAGAAAAGATCCTCCCCTAGAGACTAGGCCCTGCTGATATCTTGCTTTCAGACTTCTGTCCTCCACAAGTATGAGAGAATGAATGTCTATTGTTTTAAGGCCCTTGTAGTTATTTATTATAGTAGCTCTGGGAAACTAATACAGTCAGTCTCTCTCCAACCAAAATCCACTTTACGTACTTCTCCTAGGTAAATTCTCCTTAATCTCTGCACTATCATATTTCTCTCCTACGTATTTCACTTCAGGAAGCATTTGATTTATTGAGCAACCTAGTAGGTAAAAAGCACCATTATAATGCTAGGTGTGTGGAGGTAAACAGCATCAGCATGGCCCCCACCTCCAGAGGGCTTCCGGTCTGTAGGGAAGAACAGACATCCCACAAACAGAGCCTCCATCTAATGTATAATTATAAATTATGATGTACTATAGTTGAAAAGAATAAGTTGTTATGAAGTACAAGTGGAGGGCTAAGCAAGGGGTGAAGCTGATAATTGCAGGATGAGTAGGAGCCAACCTGACAAAGAATTGAAGGAGAGACCTTCCTATACAGACAACATGTGAGCAGAGGTATGAGGTGGGGAACAGTTTAGACTGTTTGAGGAACTGAAATGGACAGAAGATCCCTTTTATTAAAAGAAGATTGGTGAGCGAGGAAAAAGTATACCAGATGAGGTTGGGGGAAAAAAGCAGAAACCTGGTCATAGAGGGTTAAGTTCAGGACTTAGGACTTTATCTTAATAAAATGAGAAGGCATCGAGAGGCTTCAAACAGGAATATGACATAATGTATTATGCTTTAAAAGCTATCTCTGATTACAGTCAAGAGAAGGGATATATGGGATCAAAAACAAAGCAAGGAGATCAAATTGGAGGTAAGGTTGTAGCTATGAATGAATTTGGATTGTGGGTGGATCTGAGGTATATATTTTTTTAGGTACAATCAACAGGACTTAATGATAAATTGGATTTGAAGAAAATGAGGAATTAACATGTTTCTGGCTCAGGAAATCAAATGAAAGAAGATCCATTTGCTTAGATGGGGATGATTGGGTGGATTGGTTAGGGGTACAGTCTAAGCTGCTATGCAAAATGGTTCCTGAGCATAGTGGCTCAAAGAATATGGAACAATTTCTCTCTCATGTAATAGGCCATAGGTAGAGAGTTCATGGCTGGTGGTATAGCTTTGCCATCCTAAATGCAATGTTTCCATTTTTTTATTTTTATTTTTTAATGTTTCCATTTCTTGATCTAAGTTAGCTATTCTGGCTTCAGCCTTTCTAACTGCATCCCGGCCCACAAGGAAAGCACAGTTTTGAAGCCACCATCTCTTAGGCAGTTTACAGTCAATGCAGATTTCTTTTTTCTTTCCTTTTTTTTTCTTAAAGATTTTATTTATTTATTAGAGACAGAGACACAGAGAGAGACAGAGAGAGAGAGAGGCAGAGACACAGGCAGAGGGAGAAGCAGGCTCTGTGTGGGGAGCCTGACGTGGGACTCGATTCCGGGTCTCCAGGATCACGCCCTGGGCTGAAGGCGGCGCCAAACTGCTAAGCCACCGGGGCTGCCCCCCCCTTTTTTTTTTAAGATTTTACTACATCTTGTTTAAAGTCCCATGAATGTATGTGTGTGTTATTAAAAAGACTTTTTCTCCGTTTGGAAAAAATAAAAAGGACTTCTGTTGGTGTCTCATTGGTGAGAGCCTAGCCACATGACCACACTTAACTGAAATGGAGTCCATGAAATATAGCCTTTGGCTGGCTAGCTGTATTTAAGCTAAAATTAAAAGGTTATTTTATTAAAAGAAAAAGAGTAGAAATGATGTTGGTGTACACCAGCAGCCCCAGCCACACTGGGGAATGATCAATATATAAGTGGGAATGATGACTATGAAATGGGGGAGTTCCTATGGGGTACCTAAATGGAGGTGTCAAGTATGGAGGTGGAAATATGGATCTGAGGAGCTCAAGGGGTAGGATGAGGTCAGAGATATGTATTGAGGAGTCAGCTACCTCCACACAGATGGCATTTAAAGTTATGAGGATAGATTAAATCAAGTACAGTAGATAGAGAAGAGGGCTAAGGACTGGACCCTGAGGGCCTCCAACACTTAGAGGTTAGGTAGAGGGGGATGAGCTTGCAAAGAAGACTGAGAAGATCAGTGAGGTAGAAGAAAGCCAGAACATACGTGTTCTATGGAAACTAAGAGAAGAGAGCACTTCCAGAAGGATGGCCCATTGTTTAACATATTAATCAGAAGCTTGGTAAGATGAGGAGATGGACAATGATGATGCATCTCTATTACCTTTCCTATCTTTAACATATGTTTTTAGCCTATCTATCCAAATGTATTTCTCTCTACTTCCTTTTTTTTAAGATTTTATTTATTTATTCCATGATAGTCACACAGAGAAAGAGAGAGAGGCAGAGACATAGGCAGAGGGAGAAGCAGGCTCCATGCACGGGAGCCCGACGTGGGATTCGATCCCGGGTCTCCAGGATTGCGCCCTGGGCCAAAGGCAGGGGCTAAACCGCTGCGCCACCCAGGGATCCCTCTACTTCCCTTCTAAAATCATGTCTATATTCTCAGAGTCCCCAGACATGTCAACTGGTTCCCACCTTTGATCATACTCTTCCTTCAACCTGGATTGATATTTCTCCCTATTATCTAGTTACTCAAGGTGTCCTCCTTCTTCAAGACTCCTCACTCATAAAGACATCTTTAGAGCCCATAGCTGAATAGTAAACTGTTTTCTCATTACATTTTATGTGATATATTTTTTCTCTAACTCCTAAGGATGAAGACCATAGGACATTTATTCCATATCCCCAACAAACTAATAGGGTTAGCCAGATACCCAAGCTAATGAGTACTCAATATTTATTGACTGAGTGCAGTAATTGGGAATAAATTCTTAGTATGCTATATATGGTAGGACCTTTGATCCAAATCTTCTCCTCACACATGAAAAATCTAAAGTCAAAGAAACATGAAAATGTTTTCTCTTTATTTAAAACAGAATGCAAGTTAATATTTAATCATCATCCTCATCAATGAGCACTGAAAGACCATGCCCCACTACCTGCACTTTTCACTAACATCATCCCTTGCTTCACTTCCATTTATATAGTTCCCTATCAAGCATCTATTAAGCACCTGGTAAGTGTCAGACTCTGTGATTATGAACAAGATGAAGTCTTGCCCTTGGGGACTCTGTAGATAGAGAAGCTGGAGACTGCATCGATTTCTCCCTTCCTGATGTCCGGTTGTGTTCCAGTTTTCCAAGGAACAGTGAAGCATAGGCATAGACATAAAGCAAAGCCTCATTTTGTCTAATTCAGTTAACAAAGACAACAAGTTCACTTACATGAGCTTTTACCTACCTCACTACCATCCCTCCACTCATATGCTATAAAGTATATTGAATTTCACATGAACTATATTGAGTAAATAAATATATTTAATATTCAGAGGTATCGAATTCTTCTCTTTTCTTTTTAAAGATTTATTTGTTTGTTTATTTATTTATGAGAGAGAGAGAGGAGGGGGAGGGGCAGAGGCAGAGGGAGAGAAGCAGATTGCTGCTTAGTGCAGAGCCCAACAAGGGACAAGGGGCTCAATCCCTGTACCCTGAGCCAAAATCAAGAGTTGGTTGCTTAACTATTAAGCTACTCACATGCCCTCATCAAGTTCTCTAATTCAAATAGCCCTCTATGAATCATCCATAGGGTGATTTACACAAAAATATTTGTTGTGGAACAGAGATGTTCTTAACCAGCTTTTAATCTTTCTATATTTGTTTTCAGCACTATGGAAGGGCCACTGATGGGTAGGTGCAGCTCAGAGATGAGAGAAAACCCATTAAACACTGAAAAGGTGCCAAGAAAGCATCAAGGAACCTCCCTTTCAAGAAAACATTTATGAACACTTTAAGAACCTATAACACTGTAATGCCAGCCTATGCTGATCTGGCTGTGTAGTTCACAGAAAGTAGACAGAACACACTTTTACTCAAACCCCCAAAGGTCATGGGTAGGCAGTTCAAACTCTATAAAAGGAGCTACATTATAAAAACTCCTCCTGCTCCATGATACATGACTCCACATGACTAAGTCTCCATGGGGTTTCTCCAGCAGGTAACAGTCACAGCAGAGAGTCTGCCAAGGAAGGGGCATCTTGAGATTCATCACTTTGCTACCTCGTAATTAGCGGGGTCCAAAGGAGATTCTCTGGCTTGGAAGAATTGGGGATGCAGGCTCCAGGTTGCACATTAGTCTTTGTATCTACTCAGCCCTGCCCAACAAACACAAACCCCCCAATGGCAAAAAGTCTCTGAATGGGCTGGTCAAAGACTGCAAATGTGGAAAGAGCAATGCTGTATCTAGAAAGGCTACAAGCTCACTACTTCTCATCTTAACAATGCCTTTAGATTTTTGTGTAGTAGATTGTTGTTTGAATGTTTGTTTATCTGACATTTTTTTTAATCTGACATTTTTTTAATTCAAGTTTTAGAATTTAAATTAGGTGTTCAAATCCTTAGTTTCAAAACGAATTTAAATTTTTGCCAAGCTGCTTATTCTGTTATAGTTGGGGGTAGCATGCGATCTTTTGCCCTTAAAGGAAGCCTTTTAATTGCTCCACCAAAATAACAGTAATAATTTTAATAATGATTATTATAACTATTATTATTATCTAAAAATGACCACCTATTTGTTTCTTTGTTCTTCCTCCATCCCTCTCCTTCATTTCCTTTCATCCACTGACTCCATACAAGTGGCTAGAGTGCACATGCTAATGAGTTGCTCAGACACTTAAGGATCTTAATCCCAAATCATAAAGACCCTAAGAAGGACCTCAGCTGCCATCCATAAATTTTTATTTAAAAGCAAGATAAAAGTGGAATTAATTCAGCACAGAGCCAGTGCACTGAGGGGAAAAAAATTAAGTGTCAATTCAAAATACTTATGTGTGTCCCTACCCTTTCTGAGCTCATAACTTCTGCACATGCTTAATAGGTCATGTCATAGTTAATGCATCTTCCTTCTAAGAACAGCTTCATAAACCCCCCTTAAATCCAGTTATCACAGATGATTGGGGAATCGAAACACGGAGGCAACTCCCTACTTTCTCTAATTGGAATGGCTAATTCAGCCATAACAGCACTTCCATCCAGATGCTCAGATTGGTTCAGAGTATGGAAATCTGTGGTGAGGGGATTTACTCATGATGCTGAACAAAGAAAGCCATCATTATCTGTGGTCAGGAAAAAAGTATTCTAATTAGTGTTAATATCCTCCTGCTGAGCTTCCTGTCATCCACATTTTGATCCCCATTCTTGGGCTTTTCATGATCTGATGTCCTGGCTATATATAAGCAAGGGTCAGGGCACTGATAGGGGAAAATGGGAAGCATAGACTGAGTATATGCTGTCCAGAGCAAAAGAATTAGCTTAAACATGCCACCTACATTGACTTTCTAGATTTAGATCTTTAGAAAAATTTGCTCAGCAAGTCTAAGTCTAGTACAATCAATTTATAAACCCATAATAACAAGTAGTAATTGAATAAAAGCATGAGAAGAATTTGTGGAACATTGTCTTCAAAGATTTGAATTGCCATTAAGGCTCATCTGCAATTGAATCCTAAACACTTGGATACCCATTAAAGTCTGAGATTTCTCAACAATAAATTTAGACTCCAGGGGAGATTAGTGCTTTAATAAATCCCTTCTGACGATGTCAATGACAAGCAGAGGTGCAGGTGGGCCTTCCTCTGGATTCCTTTCTTTCCACTCACCCCCTGAAGTCAGTGCCCTGATGGGCTGATTTGAAAGCCAAATAAATAGCCCCCCCCAAAAAAAAAACAACTAAGGAAGAGGAAAGATGTGAAAGCCCCACATGGAAAAGAGGAGTGAAAAGAAAGATCCTGACAAAGCAAACATTTGGAAACAGAAAGAGAACCCGCACACACTGTCTGAAAAATTGAGAGATTTAACCAACCCAGTTGAATCCCTCCATAAAAATGTTTTCTGAGTGCTGGGCACTCAGCCAGGCACATATTTCGTGTCACATTTGACATGTGTGGCTCATGGTCTGAGCCAGGCTTGAAGAGAAACAATGTCGGCAGTTATCTGGGAGGGGTAATCTGAGTGGCAAAAAGAAGCTTCTCCTCCATCTCCCTTTCCCTGCTCCCCAAGTACAAATGACTATAATCTGTGACAATACCCAAAGTGTCTGAAATGTCTAATGGTGGGGTTCAACACACAATACCCCAAAATATGATACCTTGGCATATTGAATATTTTAAGCTGCAGAGGTTTGAGGAAACAGCAGAAGTAGGAAGGTCACTCTGATCTCCACTTCCTCTTCTCCCCTCAAGCAGGTCCTAAAACCCTCACATGAGAGATGCTTTCCCTATTCCCAGGAGAAAGAGCATCCTTGTTTCTAAAGACAAAGGGACACTGAGAAGAAGCCAAGCAAGGAGGCCTTGCTAAGTTGCCCCCACTTTATTCCACTTACCTCAAAAGCTAACCTATTATGTTCTGATCACGGTTCCCCCTTTCATCAAATCTAACATAAAAATACTCAGGTTTACTTGTCTCTTTGGGTCCTCATTTCCTTAGGAAGATTCCCATGTCATATAAAATTCATATTAAATAAATCTGTATGCTTTTCTTCTATTAATCTCTTGTGAATATAATTTTCAGAATTAGCCAGGCCAAAAGAGGATCCAGGAAAACTTTTCCTCCCGACATTACACTAGAAAGTAATCCATTCCTTGACTCTTACATTTTTTTTTCAACCCTAGAGGTGGAAGACTACAGATTTAAATAGCACTACAACTTTTGGGAGAATCAATCATCTCTTCGTTCCAAGTAATGTGGGCACCTGACCACAAAGGCAAAAGGAAATCTACCATGTGTTTGGCCACTTTGTAATAAGACTCATACCTGAGTGCAAATCTACTCATTTATTGTGCT
Source organism: Nyctereutes procyonoides (assembly GCF_905146905.1). Taxonomy (NCBI): domain Eukaryota; kingdom Metazoa; phylum Chordata; class Mammalia; order Carnivora; family Canidae; genus Nyctereutes; species Nyctereutes procyonoides. The sequence goes on from NW_026575096.1 coordinate 56,266, forward strand.
ATACTTTTTTCAAAATGAAGCTGTATAATAAAATACTAATTACACCTTTTGTTCCTTCCCAAAGCTAGAGATTAGCTCACTAACAGCTGATGAGAAATAAGAAAAAGACTTCTTTTGGTGTATGTTGTATGCTAAGAGTGCATTGCAATTTTATTATTGATTAACAAGTGAATAAGTGAAATTCGGATTTTAAAGTTCAGATCATGTCTGCATTTTCTTCTGTGTCATTTCTCTGTCCACTTAGATCTAAGGTAGAAAACAAATATGACTAAATAAAGGAAATCTTTATTTCCTCTAGGAAGGTAAATGCCAAGAGGCCAAGATAAATATCTGAGGTAGGAGCAGGGTAAGAATGAGATAGAAAATTTTAGAACCAAAATTTCATTGTTGCTCTGTTGTTGATAATGCTACTGATGGTGGTGGTGCTTTTTAAAATAGTTTTCATTTTTTAATGGCTAAGGATGTATTTGTTAATACCGTGAGTGGGTTCCCACTCTCAGGCTCTGATCATAGCCAAAGAACTAATTTTAAGAATCACAAAAACTGCCACTATTCTCTTCTTTTTTTAAAATTTTTATTTATTTATTTATGATAGTCACAGAGAGAGAGAGAGAGGCAGAGACACAGGCAGAGGGAGAAGCAGGCTCCATGCACCAGGAGCCTCACTCCTGGTGGGACTCCATCCCGGGTCTCCAGGATAGCGCCCTGGGCCAAAGGCAGGCGCCAAACCACTGCGCCACCCAGGGATCCCCCATTCTCTTCTTAATATCATCTTTACCTGCTTCCCTCCTAGCTTCTCTGGCTGGGGCCCCTGTAAATTGGGCTGACCAAAGACAGATTAACAAGAGAAAAGCAAACACATTCATTTAACTTTCATATTATACTGGATCCTTCATAAGGAAATGAAGACCTGAAGAAACAGTTCAACATGAGTATTTTTTTTTATACTAGTTTTGATGGTAAGTAGAAAGTCAAGGAAAAATGTGAGAGGACAAAAGGGTATGAGGTAAGTGTGGTAAACTGGGGAAAACTTAGCAGAGCCTGTTGGTTCAGCTTGCTCCTGGTGGACCTTTGTCTTCAGAGATATGGATGCTCTGAACTCTGCCCATCCCGATAAATTACAGTCATATTACATTCCTTTTTTAAAAAGCTGTAGTAAGAACCCGTAACAAGAGATCTACTCTCTTAACAAATCTTTAAGTGTACAAAACAGTATTGTTAGGATAGATACAATTTTGTACAGCAGATCTCTAGAACTTATTCTTCTTGCTTAACAGAAACTATAACCTGTTGAGTAGCAACTTTCCACTGGTGGTGCTTTCAGTGGAGAAAATCCAAGCAAATCATCCAAACACAGATAATTAAAAATTATTAGAGAAGGGAAATCAGAGCCTAAGAATTGACGTAGAAGAAAAGAAATATAACAATATCTTCACAAAAGTAAAGTTCTTTACTTTTACCTGCCAGGCTTTACTACATGCTGATTTATAAAGAAAAAAACTAAGGATGGTGGGGTTCAGAACACACTACCCCAAAATATGGCATCTTGGCATACTGAATATTCTGAGCTGAAGGAGTTTGAGAAAAAAAGTAGAAGGACGGTCGTTCCTCCCTCCCTCTTTGCAGAGGGAGGAATCTGAACAAACAGGCCTTTTTACCTTTCCCCAACTTTATTACATTTACTGTAATAAAGTAAATGGTTTTTGGCCCTATCATTTTTGTATGACTGTCTACCTCATGGTTTTTGGCCCTATCATTTTTGTATGACTGTCTGCCTTTCATCAAACCTAGCACAAAAAATACTCAGGTCTAACCATTCCCCCAGATCTTCATTTCCTTATGAAGGATCAAAACTTACATTAAGGAAATTTGCTTCTCTCCTATTAATCTGTCTTTGTCAGTTTAATTTTCAGACCCAGCCAGGAACCCTAAGAGGGTCCAGGAAAATACAGAGTAAAACATACCTTGGCAATACATGTGATACTCACTTCCCAGGCTCCTTGCTCATCTAGCCTCATTATAAGTGATAGTAATGAAATTCATTCACTCTTCATTCATAAATATTTATTGATAGCCCATTATGTACCCCACTCTTTCATTCAATAAATATTTAGAGAGCCTACAATGTGCTAAGAACTGCTCTAGACTATAGGAATTGAAAGATGAGTAAGATAGGCATGATATTCTCCCATCCTCATGGAGCTTACATATTTGAAAAGGAGACAGTAAATAAATAAACAAACTAGTAAGGGGATAAGATAATTCTGCTTGTGGTATTAGAAAAAAATGATAATATAAAACAGTGTATCTGGGCAAGCCAAGACTGGTTGATTTTTAATCAATAATCCATTCATCTTTCAGCAAATATGCATTGGGTGGTTAATCAATTAGCTTTTATAGCATAACAAACCACCCCAAACTTAGTGGCTTGAAACAACCACCATTTCCTCAGTTCATATTTCTTGCATGACCTTTTGGGTTGGGCCTAGTTGGAGAATCCTTCTGGCTTCAGCTGGACACACTCTTGTATCTGTGGTCAGCTACCGATCATCAAGGTCACACTATACTTCTAGGTGTTGGCTTGCTATTACTTGGGGTAATAATAGTGAGTGGGCCTCTACGTCCTTTGCTCTTCAGTAGGCCAGCCTGACCTTGTTCACACAGAGGCTCTGTAGGGCTCAAGAAGGAGAAAAGTGTGCAAGGCCTCTTAAAGCCTAGGTCCAGAACTGAGACCATGTAACTCCTGTCATATTGTACAGCCAAATCAAGTCCCAAGGCCAGGAACTATAAAGTCATATTGCAACAGGCAAGAATAGAGGGGGGGTGGAAATTACTGGGTTTTTTACAATCCAATACAAGTGTTAGGGGTAAGCCAGGTAGCTGAGAATATAGTGGTAAACAAAACAAGACTGATCCCTGTCTTCTTGGAGCTTACAGTCTATTTATCTATGATCCGTGCTACTGGGGGAAATGACTGCCTACAGCTCCAAGAGAATGGATATAGAATGGTTGCACCTGTGGGACTTGAATGTTGATTTCATTAATTGGCGCTTGGCACCTGAGGCAGGGGATTCTGCTGCTCAACATGGGACCTATTAACATGCCTTATTGTGAATAGAACTAATTACTAAAATTGGATTCTAACCAAGCCCCCCTCAGTTGTTTCTCTACAGAGTGCCAATCCTATTGAGCAAAGGACACTCACAGCTCTGTTGAAATCTTATTTTCTTTTAAGACAAAGTCGTTTGCTCATTTGTTCATTGCCTCAGACTCCCTATTGCATCTGGTGCCCCTGGACCTGAATTATTTGTCCAGAAGGTGACCTTCACTGCCATAGTGCTCTCCTGAAAAATGGCTTCCAACAAACATGCGGCAAGCTGAAGGGCCAGGAGGCCCAGCCAAGGCCTGTGGGTCGTCCACTTTCCAGATGTCAAAGCCCAGAGACAGAAGGTGATTGTCTCCAAATGGCCTCATCCTTTGGCACTGCAGGGGAGCAACCATGTGGTAGACATGACAGGCCCCACTCTGCCAAGGCCATGCAGAGCTCGCCACAGGGCCACAATTCAGAGGAGAAACTCGTCAAATTCTGGCAGAAAGACTAAGCACAGCTCTTCATGTACTTTGTCTCAATTTGTCTTCCTGGAAAATGGGGCTGCTACCGTTTTATTCTTATTTCCAGATTTTTCAGAATACCTGCCCTATGTGTCTGTTCATTTAGTACTGTTGGTCAACGAACTTTTACAAAGCACTGTATTAGGGTTATAAGAATAAACAGGACACAGTGCCTGTCTTCAAGTCACTTGTTGACCTATAGAAGTGTACAGTGAAATCCTTAAGGTCTGGGCTGGAATTGTAAAATTGTTTTTTGTTTGTTTGTTTGTTTTTTTTTTTTAGTGTCATACAGAAAGAGCAGGCTGGTAAAAAAAACAAAACAAAACAAAACATAGATGTTGCTAATTATGATGTTAATGCTTTCTGTACCTTAAAAGGAAAGACCCTCTTTGAACTGTTGGTATTAATGTTTCCATTTTCATCTTTTTATGCCAAAATTCTTCAGCAAGTGGGTTAAAGTTTCAGAAGAGCCCAACCATATAGAATTATTCCTATAGAACCAGAAGAGGAAGTGAAGGTTTTATGCTAAGAAATGGAATTCTCACAGCTGAGTGAGATTTTATCTATCCTCTGTGAGACACAGGAGAGACAGGTGATTGTCTCCAAGGTGGGCTGGGTTCTGTCCACTCTGGTGCCTTACCCTCCACTGCACTTGGTCCCCACTTCTAGGCCCCTAGAAGTTTGGGCCATTCCTTCCACTTTCTCCCTGCATATCTAGACTCTAGCTCTACTACAAAACTCAGGAGTAAAAAAAAAAAGTTCACATGGAGCCTTGCCAAGAGAGCCCCATGAACTTAGACCTGATCATCTTGCCTCGTAGTGACAACTCTCTGAAAGTTCCAGAGTATTCACTTAACATTTGGGGCAGCACTTTCCATTTGTTTTCCCCGCAATGCCAGAAGCACAATAGATTCTCAATAAATATTTGTTGAGAATGAAAAGGAGGGGAGAGGAAGGAGGAAATAAAAAGGAGAAGAATCAGAGGGAAAGAGAGAAACTGAGAGAGAATGAACCTACTACTCTATGCAAGGATCCCTAGGGAAGAACCAGCACCACCCCTACAGAAGAGCAGAAGAAGCAGCCTCCCTGACAATTTTAGGGAACTACCAAATCACATCTCTGGTAGCTCTGCCTTCCTGAGTATGCAGATTTGAAATATGGCTGTGCAAAGAGGAGCTTCACCCTTTCCCTTTTATTCTGAAATGTGTGGTGACTCAGGGACTGGGGCCAATGGGAGATGCCACTGACATAAAAGAATCCAGCTTCAACAGCTGCAAACTAAACATCAAGGCTACCAGCCCCAAAACCCCCCAGTCTAAGTCCAGACAGTACCCAGGCTTGTGAATTTCAAAATAATAGGGACTGGGCTCCTCAACTGCAATACAATTTCCTCTCGGTCATAAAACATCGTGACTTCAGAAGGTCACCCCCAGAGCTAAAGCCAGGCAGGGAAAGGAGGGCAGATTATAATGTGGAAGCTAAGAATCTCCCACACAGACCCATTTTATCCCCATATCAGCCTTTTTGTACTTTTTTTTGAGTGATATACACCACAAAATAGCTGCTAGGCTCAGTGGAAGGGAGAAGTAGCAACCTCACCCAAGACACAAGAGAATTGTCATCCAATTGGCCTCAGGCCTTGCTAAGCTATTAATCATTAAATCAAGGCTTCTACTTCCCGCTGGTTTTACTAGGTTAAGTCCATAAGCCCCTGATAGCTCTTCCCAGGTGCCAAAAGCATTTCTTTACTCTCTCTCAATATGATCTGCGAAAATCACAACCTGCTTGAGTAGAAAGTGTTGGTAGTGTTATTTCCATTTTATAGATGGGGAACTGAGAGGCTGAGCTAGTGAATGACTGGCTCAAGGTCATGAGCTAGTAAGTAGGACCAGAACGAGGACCCAGAACCTTCAGGACACGGTTTCTAAAGTTCCGTGTCCCCTTAATAGCTCTCTCTCAAACACCCTCTCCTGCTTCCTCACATTCCCACAGCACCCTGTGGTAACCTCCCTGGTAGTTTTCAGTCTGTCTCTTAGGCCAATGAAACAGCAACTGACTTACAAAAGGCATTCAATAAATATATTTTTTAAGATTTTATTTATTTATTCATGAGAGACACACAGAGAGAGGCAGAGACACAGGCAGAGGGAGAAGCAGGCTCCATGCACTGGGAACCCGATGTGGGATTCGATCCTGGGTCTCCAGGATTGCGCCCTGCGCCAAAGGCAGACTCTCAACATTTGAGCCACCCAGGCATCCCTCAATAAATATTTATTGAGCTAAACTATACTAAACCTGAGACTTCCAACTCCAAATTCCTAACACTGCAATCCATTCCTGGCTAAACATGTAATTCACTGGCTGCAAGAACTACATACTCATTGCCCAGGAAAATGGTAACAAATATTAAAAGAAGACTAATCGCATACCCTAGAGATAGTTGCAAGTTACATTTTGATTTTCCCAACTTTTCTTCTTATGAATATATGTATTTTGTAGGTTGAAATTATAAACAACTTAACACAAATTATAAAATTTTTTCCTCATTATCATATTTGGGGGGAAATCTCTTGCAATTTTTATTCCAATATTCCAACATTCTAATATTTTAATATTCAAACATACAAGTGTCTGAATTTATTTAGGCATTCTTACTGTTGATTATTTAAATTGTTTCTGACTTTTTAATTATTATTAATAAATCTAAGATGACTAAAATTGTGAATAAATCTCTTCAAATTTATGACTATTTAAGATACATTTTAGAAGTGAAAGTATTTTTAAAGTCTTTTATAAATTATTGTTAAATTACTTTTCAGAAAAAGTATAACCTAAGGGGACAGCTGGGTGGCTCAGTGGTTGAGCATCTGCCTTTGGCTCAGGGCATGATCCCAGGATCTGGGATCAAGTCCCTCATTGGGCTACCTGCAAGGAGCCTGCTTCTTCCTCTGCCTATGTCTCTGCCTCTCTCTCTCTCTTTGTGTCTCTCATGAATAAATAAATAAATCTTTAAAAAAAATAAAAGAGTATAACCTAAGGTTCTTTGAAGTGACATCAGGCAATTAGAAATATAATGCTGAGAGAAAGAAAGTACAAATTCTCTACCAAAACTCAAATTGCTTTATGGATAGGGAAAGCAAGGCCCATGAATGGTTTGTCCAAAGTCATACTGATGTAGGGTTAACATCTTTGAGAGGAAATTAGCAAAATGGTTAAGAGAAACTGACATTCTTAAGGTATAGGTAGAGCCACAAAATATGAAGGAAATTGGTTTAAAATATGGGCCATGCCTAGTTGTCCAGAGGCAAAAAACCCATTCAACAAAGATGTCCACTCCTACCTGTCCATCCCACTAATGGCAATTGGTTTTTCCTCTGCCTCTGACTGACTCTTTAGGGAGTCTGTTTTGGTCCTAATATCCTCATTCTGACTCGTGGCCATTTGTTAGTCAAGAAACATTTTAGGTCAAGAAGCCTTAATTAAGCACTTACTACATGCCAAACTTTGTAGTAAGTACTGAGTGGTGAGTAAGAGAAACAGAACTACCTCCAAGGAGCCTATATGCCAATGTCAGAAAACAGACCATAAAAAGTAAATAAATAAAAAAGTTCAATTACTAATAAATGTCATGAATAAAATAAAATAAATAGGGCAAGATACATTATTAGTGTGTGAAGAGGAGGGCTGCTGAATCGTGGTCAAGGCATGGTCAAGGATGACTTTCCTGAGGTGATACTTGAGTTAAGACCCAAATGATGACAGGTATCAGCCATTGAAAAAATCTGAAAGACAGCAGTTTAATCCAAACGTCCCAAGCCAGGAGCAAACAACCTGGACAAAGGACAGAGAGAAAACCAGCACAGATAAAACAGAGGGAAAGGAAGGCAGAGGCCTGGAAGGCCACAGTAGGGACCCTGAATTTTATTATGGTTGCAGTGGAAAGCCATTGCAGGGCTTCAGCCCAGGAGCTGAGTGCTTGCTTTCTGCTCTCTGGCTATTGAGATCACCCATGGAGAGTATGTCAATATCTAAAACAGACGATCTGAGGAGTGAGCTCCTGGGACCCCATAATAAGAGGTCTTGTTGTGGGAGGACAGGGCGTAAAGAAGACTGCCACATATCCCATTTAGGTAGGAGGGGAACCAAGACGGTGTGGTCTTCCAGAAGTTCAGAGAAGGAAGTCTATGAAGAGGAAGGTTGTGACCCACAGCATCCCACACAGCTGACAGGATGGACCAGATGAGGACGCTGACCACAGGCTTGGGCAAATATGGATTATTAATGACTCTGGAAAGAGTTTTTGGTGAAGTGGTTGATATGAAAGGTCTGAATGGAGTGAACTGAGGGGGAAAGGGAGGTGGGGAAGCAGAGATAACAAGTAGAGCCCACACCTTCAAGAGGGTCACAGTGAAGAGCAGCAAGAAATGAGGTGGTAACTGGCATGCAGCATGGGTCAAGGGAGGTTTTGTAGCAGTGCTGTTCAACAGAACTTTCTGCAATGATGGAAATGTTCTGTATCAGTTACTGGTCACTTGAAAAGTGTCTGAGAGAACTGAAATACTGAATTTTACATTTTATTTAAATGTGAAATTTAAATGTAAATGGCTACATCTTACAATGGCTACTGTTTCGGGGGCAACACAGTTTGTGGTTGTTCCTTTAAGGAGTGATATGCTAAAGAGGAATCATTACAAATATTAATTTAAACGGGTATCTGAGTAACTCTGCATTTTAGGTACCCTTAGGTAGCCACCACTACCCCATGTCCTTAAATTTGTTGGTGTTGGACACATGGCTTGTCTTTCATAATAAAAAAAAAATCTATCCCTTATGGTCAATTCTATGAACCATATCGGTTCCAGCTGACTTACTTTTACTTCTATGTACCTCTGCCTCTCCATCTACAACTGAAGTTTCAAATGAAAAACTCAGTTCCCATTGTCTAAGGAAAAGGGAGATAATGTTCTCGGTGGGTCTAGTTAAAATGGCAGTGTGATAAGTAATTAAGAGCACAGGCTTTGGATAGAGCGAGCCAGAGAGGTTTATCTCCCAGCTCTACTATGTATTAGCTGTGTAACATTAAATAGACTACATGAACTTCTCAGGGTCACAGCTCCTACATCTGTAAAATGGGGATGATCAGAGTCTGGGGTGTGGTGAGGATCAAAGGAGATCATTTGGCACAACGCCTCCCTGGCACATGGGAGGCATTCAATAAATGTTACCTATTGCCATTAAAGGCAGACATTATAGAAGCCAGCCCCAAGTACCATCATGCCCCAGTCTAGTGCTGGTTTGAGGAAGTCAATGCCTCTCTGCATTTGTTTATCATCTTAAAAGTGGATACAAAGCTTATGTGACACCAGGATTGCTCAATTTCCTAAATCACAGATCCAGGATTAGGAAAGTTTGTAGCTTGTGGCTCCTTCCTGGATGTAGGTGCAAGGACAGAGGGTTTGGAGGACTTCCCCAATAAACATTACCTACTACATGATTTGTTATTTTTTCCCAGACACTTATCTACCAGTGCTGCCCACTTAACCCAAGAGACTTACTGATAATTCCTAGCCCAGCTGCCAGGCCAGCGGTCATCTGTTTAGAACTTCAAATGAATGCCCTGAGACCCGCCTACTTTCTCCACATAATGCTGCAAGAGAAGTCTCCCCTGGCTCCTGATATATGCTTTGAAGAACATCTTGCCTGTTAACAAACAGCTTTTGATTGTGCCTGGGTTTGATCTTTATTTTGTCCTTATTCATCAGACCCCTTTAAATGGGTTCTTTCACACTCCTCAGATTAGCCTAAAGGAAACCCCATGAAACAATGAGTCCAATTCTCCCTGGGTGCAAGGAGTGGGCTGTCAAAAGACCACATACAGCTTCCTGTAGGGCTGTGAGCAAAAAGAGCGGTGGTGATGTTGCCAGCACTAGTGAAAAGTGAATTAGGTTAGCTTCAAAAGCAGGGAGATAGGGTGGAAAGCAGAAACCCAGCACATAACTGTCTGGCCCAGACAGACAATCTCCACTCATTTCCAGAGAAAGCTTATTTCCTTCAGACACAGGTAGCTTCTTCCTGGAAATGCCCAGGGTCATCACTAGAGTCCAGAACACCAGAGCTGACCTCCCGTTGGTAGAACAAGAAACCAGCCAGTGTGGTTTGGAGGGCTGGAGAATACACTGCCCACAAAAATCTGGTGTGTTTCTGTACTTACTCTGTTGAGTTTTTCCTTTGGGGAAAGTGGCATTCCCTGACCTAGTGGGCCTGAACTGTGGCCACTTCTCCCACCTTAGCAGCCAGGGCACAGCCCAGGATGGCCCACTGGAATCCTACCTATCTTTCTGGACACTGACTGGCCCAGTGAAGAACACATGACTCATTCAGAATCATTCAATTTTGTTGAGAGAGAGAGAGAGACAGACAGATACAGAGATAGAGAATGTCTATCTCTTTTTCTTCCAAAGTTCAAGTAGCGAGGATCTATCTTTGGTGACACATGGAGGGAATTGGGAATGAAGAGACACAACCCTAAAAACATAATTTGAGCCTGTGAATGCTGCTATGCCTGAATGCCTAAAGTTTTATCTATCCTTTTGGACTTGATAGCTATGTCAGGCAATAAGTGATAACCTTTTTGCCTATGTTAATTTGAATTACTATTCTTACACTTGCAGCTGAGAGGACAAAATGCTAACATAATAACATTCAAATCTCCCTAAGAATTTGTAGAGAGAGACAGACATAATGAAATCAGTGTTTTAGGAATATTTATTTGACAATGATTCTTAGGATAGAGTATAGGCACCAGGTTGGGAGCCTGTTACCATAACCTAGGCATCAGGATTTTTTTATTTCAAGCAGAAGTCAATTCTCAGTGACCAGGTAGAAAGGGAGTTTATGCAAGATAGGGGAGACTACAATTCGGCTCAGCCATTCTAATATGTAGATGATCTGTTGACTTCTGCCACTATTTCTGCACACTATCTTTTCCTCACTAGTCTCTGAGTCAAAGGCTGGTCCCAATATGACTCATTGGTGGACTCCTAGGGACTGAACTATATTCTACCCCCAAATTCATATGCTGAAGTCTAACCCCAGTATGACTATATCTGGAGATAGGACTTTTAACGAGGTAATTGAGGTTAAATGAGGTCATAAAGGTGGGGCCCTAACCCAGTATGACTGGTGTCCTCATAAGAAGAGAGAAAAATCAAGGTTGCAGGTATATAAGAAAAGACATGTGAGAACACAGTGAGAAAGCAGCTATCTGTAAACCAAGGAGAAAAGTCTTTAGGAGAAACCAAACCTGTTAATACCTTGACTGTGAACTTCCAGCCTCCAGAACTGTGAGAAAATAAATTTCTGTTGGTTAAGACCTCCAGTTTATGGTATCTAGTTATGACAGCCCTAGCAAATGAATACTGATTCATGTGCTTTTCCCTTGATGCAAGGGAGCCTGGGAAGTGGCAGATAGCAAGTAGCACTAAAGATGAACTCAAGAGACCTCACAGATGAAGATGAAAGAGGATCTGGTGACTAATGTAAGAAGTGAGGATGAATGCAGCGAGTGAGTCAGAGGCCTCTCAGATTTAGAACTTAGTGGGTAGAAAAATGATAGTGACCTAGTAGAGACAGAGAAGTTATATAAAGAATTACCTCCAGACGAAGTTCAACTCCACGTGTTTTGAAAATTTAGAGGTATCCAAGTGGAAACTGGAAGAGGGTGTGGGAGGCAGGAAACACAACTTTACTCTAGTATGTGGAGGTAAAAGCTGAGGCTGTTAGAGGAGATCTACAGGCTTCAGAAAAACTCTACTGAGAGGGAGGGGAAATATCAGCTAGGCCAGTTAGGATGGTCTCAGTTATGCTCCAGTAACAAACAACCCTAAAATCTTACAGGCAGGTAAGATTTATTTCTTGCCCTAATTCATGTCCACTGAGTTAGCTGGTGGCTTCACTTACCATAATCCCTCAGGGACCCAGACTGACAGAGGCTCCATCTGGACATGTGCTTCAATATTACCAACCATGTCAGGGAGGTGAGTGGCAAATCAGGCACAGATTTTTAAAAATTATTTATTTGAGAGATAGTACAAGCAGGGGTTGGAGGAGAGGAAGGAGAAGCAGACTCCCTGCCAAGCGGGTTCCCAGGACCCCATGATCATGACCTGAACTGAAGGCAGACACTTAACCAACTGAGCCACCCAGGCACTCCCAGGCACAGATTCTTAAAGCTTCTGCATGGAAGTCACTTCAACCACAAGGGGATTGAGAAAGTATAATCTAATCATGTACCCAAAAAGAATAGAAATGAAAATATTTGGTGAACAACATTGATGACAACCACAGGAGATTAGAGGAAGAACAGGAATCAGTAGAAGAGACAGGGACAGATAAAATTTTAGAGATCAACCCTGAAAGAGGGTAATGTAGGATCCAAAAGGCTAATACAAAATGTAAGTGGGACTACTCACTGCTTTGCTTGCTAGAAAAGTGGTCACAGACGTGTGTGTGTGTGTGTGTGTGTGTGTGTGTGTGTGTCTTATATGATTTTGCTTTTCTTTGGTTTTTACTCTGCAGCATCTGGCTTCCCTTCCTGTTTAGGGGAAATTTCTCTTTTGCAAATAATCTTAGGAAAAGGGAGAGGCTGAGGCCAGATCTTCCTTCTTGCCACCCTCAGGAATCATTTTTCAGGCAAGCAGCCTGGGCAAGTTCATGACCATTAAATCTTGAGTAAGAAGATGTGACTAGAATCTCCAATGGTAATGTACTTCCACACCAAAATCCAGCAGAGCCTGCCCATTCCTGCTGAAACATCAGCTTCTCAGCCCTCAGGGCTGCTTTATTTGTTGCCCACTCCCAAATCCACACTTCTGGCCTCTTTTTGGTTCTATAAATTCCGATATACTCCCAATAAACTGGTTAAGATAGCTAGAACTAGTTTCAGATTCTTAGATCTGGGAGCATCCTCATTTGAGTCCATCCCATAGTGAGGCATACACATGAGGTTGGAATTTAGGCAGCTTTTCTCACAGCCACAGCCCTGACGATGGTTTCATTGTCACTAGCACATAAGAAAATAGAATATAATGATTGTCAAAATCATGGTTTCCAAAACAGCAAGATATGCAATGATAGAAGTAGAGGTGGAGGGAAAGTGACTTAGAATCACCTGGGAAAGATTTTTGCCTCTCTATTCTTACACTGGATCAGAAACATACATAGTGGACTTCTATCATTTGTTCAATGTCTGAGTCCCCTTCCTCTGCTGGGAAATTCCCCATTGTGTGTCTTGGTGGCAAGGAGGGCCTGCCTCCTACCACAAAGCTGAAAATGTCATGTGCTCACTATCTTGACTCTATTAGTCATTGCACATGAACTTAGCTCAGTTCACTGGATGCTCCTACCCAGGGCCACTCCTACCCAGGGCCATAGATCCAAGACAAGTGACAGAGAACAGGTTTAGAATTCAGCAGCATCAAGCCTAGAGGCAGTATAGCTTTATTCCACTTGGTTCATCCATATGATAATACGTGACAAGATTTCCTTCCTTTCAGAGGCTGAATAATATTCTGAAAAGTGTTCTGTCCACATTTTGTTTATCCATTCATCTGTCAATGGACATTTGGGTTACTTCCATCTCTTGGTTATTGTAAATAATGCTGCTACGAACATGGGTGTGCAAATATCTCCTCAAGACTTTGCTTTCAATTTGTTTGCATAAGTACCCAGAAGTGGGATTGCTCGTTCATATAGCAGTTCTATGCTTAATTTTTTGAGAAAACTCCATCCTTCTTCCATATTGGTCATATCATTTCATTTTTTAAAAAATTTTTTTGGTCATATCATTTTATATATTATGCTTGAAACTCTTCAAAGTAGTTTTATATTTATAGGTTTGTCCTTACAACCCTATATGAAATAGGTAGAATGTGGATTATCTATGAAATAGGTAGAATGTGGATTATCTCATCTCTTAGATGGAAAACATTTCCTTTTAATGACAGCTGCTACTGATGAGCATGTATTATGCAAATAAATGGGATGGAGTGGGGGAAAAATGTAGAACGACTGTTGGAGATAACACTTTCTCTTTGTGACTCTGCCTTGCTCAGACATATGTTTATTCATTTTTCACCTAAATGAAGATTGAAATAAACCTAATGGTTTTCAATGAGGACATTTGGAAATGTGATGCCAAAAAAAGATTTTTGGTTTGGTTGTCACAATGGCTGCCGCCTCCCCCTTGCCATTCCTTGGCATTTAGGGAGCAGGGCTGGGGACACTAAAAGTTTTGCAGCATGGGACAGTCTCACATAAAGAAAAATGGTCCATTCCAAAATTCCAGTTGCACCTACTTTGAGAAACACAAGTTTACGACAAGATCAGTGGTGATGTCAAGGGGTAGGTTTAAGGGCATTAGCTTCAAAAGTTTTCCAAGGGGGTGCCTGGGTGGCTCAGTCAGTTAAGTATCTGCATTCAGCTCAGGTCATGATCTCAGGGTCCTAGGATCGATTCCTACCTTGCACTCCCTGCTCTCCTGGGAGCCTGCTTCTCCGTCTGCCTGCTGCTCACCCTGCTTGTGCTCTCTCTCTCTCTCTCTGTCAAATAAATAAATAAAATCTTAAAAAAAAGTTCTCTAAGCCACTACAAATAGTTCTAAGTGACAGTGATGTGCTTACTACTACATAAACACAGCTTTAAGCCAAGTCCCCTAGTCACCCCTATTCTAACCAATCTCCACCTCTAAGCCCTGCTATAAAGAAATTCTAAAGATTCCACTGAGCATGCTCAGAACTCCAGGATTTCTGGAATGCCATTTGACTACCAAGTTGTGATTTTAGCCTAAAAATCAGTAAAAATAAGATTTTTAAAGAGCAGTTAAAAACAAGAACCACTTAATTTGAATCTGTTTGCTGTTCGAACAGAAACAGAAGATTCCCAATTTCAAGTACTCTCTTAGACTAGAGGGACCTCATCCCCTGCCAGGCTTCTCCTTGGCAAGGTACTTTTACAAAGAAAAGACCAATTCCCTAAAGATGTGTGTTTTACAACTAACAATAATTTTGAAGCGATAATAGAGGCCTTTCCTGAAATGTTTGCTCCTGAGCCTGGAGCTGGTATTTGCCCATAACTCCTTCCTCCAATGCTCATTCTGTATGCACCAAAAGTGACTGTGTATTGTGCCTCTAACCTGAATATTGGTGGCTTTTGGCATCCTGGAGCCTCTAATCTTGAACAGATCTAACTCAAAGGAAGAAAGAAAAAAAGAGGAGCAAGGTGCTTTCATGCTCATTAGCATTTCCAATTTCCTCTTTCACACTCCTCATCTTCCTGCAAATCTGGCACAATGAACTAATTCTTTGTGGTTGATCATGGCCTATAGATAACAGGCCGTACTTTCTTGTTTTCATATTCCTTCGTCGTCACACAAAGCAATCTAAAATGCTGCCTACAAGGAAAGTGGGCATAAATCTTCAAAACTTAAATATCCATGGGGGGGGTGTTTGTCAAGTTACTTTTTCCTCCTTTTCAAAAAGGAGGGAAAATCTGACTACTTCAGCCTTACCCTTTCAGAATGCAGTCAGAAAAAAATGTGAGTCATTTGGAAATGAGCACTCAGCCCGCTCCTATCGTTCTGGAAGCTACAAACATTTTCATTGCACGTACACGGATGCTCAGTTTCTAAGCACATCTTTGTTTTTCCTAAATAGCCGCATTATTTGTCTGATGTTGAAAATGGCATCTGTACTGTATGTAATTTCCATACTGACTTGGCACCACCAACTGCCTTTGATGACACTCAGGACTATTTCTTTTTTGTCTCCTCCTTCCCTCCAGCTGCAAGACCCAGATGTCAGGTTCAGGAATGCATTTTCTCTGGCAGAGATAGCTGCCTTCTCTCGGCAGTCCCTAAATTGGTGACTACTGTGGAACTGCCAGCAAAATAGCACAAGATCACACTAGAGACAGGATTCAGATGTTTTTGTGAAAAAGGAAAACAGAGTCCGAAACCAGGAAAAACACATTTCTTATGCCTCTAATTATAAGCCAGGCAAGTGGCAGGCCGTGCCTGAGCAAATTGCAGTTCTCTCCATTTATCTGCGGCTCATCCATTTTCCCCTCTTGACAGTTTTTTATCTCCCTGGTCGGCATCTGAAATCAGCAGCTGGGTGCGATGAAGGGTTTGCCTAAGTTAATCAAACCTGGGGTAGTGACAGGGTCAGGCCCTATGTAAAATATGTGAATAAGAAAAGGGAAAAACAGAAAGGAAGGAAGGAAAGAAGGAAGGGAGGGTAGAAGGCAGACAAACTAACAGAACTGGTAAGGTGAAGTAAGGACAGAGGACAGAGGATCACCCAGAACTTTCGGGCCCAGGAAGGCAATTTGTAACAGCATTCATGTCACCTGGGTATTGGGATGCCACACTTCGCTTTCTTTTTTTAAGCAACCTTTGTAAATCTGAATGGAGATCAAGCTACAACCTGCCCTCTATTATCCCATTCTGGCTTACACTGAGTCTAGCTTCAAAGACATCTTGAATGAGACAGAAACTCAAAGAACCATAGCCCAGAGCACCACATACCAGGGGGGCTGCATTAGACCAGGAGGTAGAGACTCTTAAGCCATAAGGGAGCCTTGTGGTGTCTAATTATTTTTTGCCTTTCTGAGCAGCTGCTCTGAGCTGAGCAGTTGTGTGCAGGGCAGAATTTGGAAGCTTCCCACGGTCAAGTCAGTCTACTGAGTGCCCACCAGCTGCCCCTTGCTCGCTGCGTTGGACACTCCCAACAGTTCGAAGCAGTCTGCTGAAACTTTGTCAGTGAGAGTCTGTCTCCCAGGCCCAAATTCAAGTTGTCCAGCACTTTTAGAAGTATAAAACATCATTGCTTCTTAATGAGATTTGGCTTCCAGAATTCACCCATCCACAGTTGGCACCATGCTCTGCCCAGCTCTGCCATTTCACTGCATGGCCCATGTAGACCTGGGTTATATCTTTGTTTAAGGAAGGTCCGCTCAACTGCATGCTGATTCTTCTGCTTCCCTCCACAGGCTAGCCCCCTAGACCGTGCTAGCTCCAGGACCTCAAAGCAATCCGAGTGCAGTGCCTTTCTTTATCCTCCATCCCTGAATCCGGAGAATTCAGTGCTTGAGAATGTCAACCAACTGGCATAAACCATCCCTGCAAATTCCCCTGGAAGCACACACCCAGCCACAGCTTCTCTGTCCACCTCACCCTCACTGATTCAATACTAGGGTTATTTCAATTCAAATGGACCCAAAGAGAAAGCCAGTTGTAAGGATTTTGAAGGTTGGTCATACACTCTGGAGCACATCTATAACTCTGCAGAGAAAAGCAAATATGGTGAACTTTGTTGAAAGAAGGTACATTCAGGATTCCGTGGTTTAGTGTCTGCCTTTGGCCCAGGGCATGATCCTGGAGACCCCGGATCGAGTCCCACGTCGGGCTCCCTGCATGGAGCCTGCTTCTCCCTCTGCCTGTGTCTTTGCCTCTCTCTCAATCTCTCTCTCTCTCTCTCTCTCTCTCTCTGTCTTAAATAAATAAATAAATAAATAAATAAATAAATAAATAAATGTAGGTACATTCATATCACAGAGAATAAGTGCATATACTCTACAGTAAAGTCTTTTTAAAATATCACAAATCATTTTTTTATAAATTAATTTTTATTGGTGTTCAATTTACCAACATACAGAATAACACCCAGTGCTCATCCCGTCAAGTGTCCCCCTCCGTGCCCGTCACCCATTCACCCCCACCCCCCGCCCTCCTCCCCTTCCACCACCCCTAGTTCATTTCCCAGAGTTAGAAGTCTTTATGTTCTGTGTCCCTTTCTGATATCTCCCACACATTTCTTCTCCCTTCCCTTATATTCCCCTTCACTATTATTCATATTCCCCAAATGAGTGAGAACATACACTGTTTGTCCTTCTCCGATTGACTTACTTCACTCAGCATAATACCCTCCAGTTCCATCCACGTTGAAGCAAATGGTGGGTATTTGTCGTTTCTAATGGCTGAGTAATATTCCATTGTATACATAAACCACATCTTCTTTATCCATTCATCTTTCGATGGGCACCGAGGCTCCTTCCACAGTTTGGCTATTGTGGACATGGCTGCTAGAAACATCGGGGTGCAGGTGCCCCGGCGTTTCATTGCATCTGAATCTTCGGGGTAAATCCCTAACAGTGCAATTGCTGGGTCGTAGGGCAGGTCTATTTTTAATTCTTTGAGGAACCTCCACACAGTTTTCCAGAGTGGCTGCACCAGTTCACATTCCCACCAACAGTGTAAGAGGGTTCCCTTTTCTCCACTTCCTCTCCAACATTTGTTGTTTCCTGCCTTATTAATTTTCCCCATTCTCACTGGTGTGAGGTGGTATCTCATTGTGGTTTTGATTTGTATTTCCCTGATGGCAAGTGATGCAGAGCATTTTCTCATGTGCATGTTGGCCATGTCTATGTCTTCCTCTGTGAGATTTCTCTTCATGTCTTTTGCCCATTTCATGATTGGATTGTTTGTTTCTTTGGTGTTAAGTTTAATAAGTTCTTTATAGATTTTGGAAACTAGCCCTTTATCTGATATGTTATTTGCAAATATCTTCTCCCATTCTGTAGGTTGTCTTTGAGTTTTGTTGACTGTATCCTTTGCTGTGCAAAAGCTTCTTATCTTGATGAAGTCCCAATAGTTCATTTTTGCTTTTGTTTCTTTTGTTTTCGTGGATGTATCTTGCAAGAAGTTACTGTGGCCAAGTTCAAAAAGGGTGTTGCCTGTGTTCTCCTCTAGGATTTTGATGGAGTCTTGTCTCACATTTAAATCTTTCATCCATTTTGAGTTTATCTTTGTGTATGGTGCAAGAGAGTGGTCTAGTTTCATTCTTCTGCATGTGGATGTCCAATTTTCCCAGCACCATTTATTGAAGAGACTGTCTTTCTTCCATTGGATCATCTTTCCTCCTTTGTCGAATATTAGTTGACCATAAAGTTCAGGGTCCATTTCTGGATTCTCTATTCTGTTCCATTGGTCTATGTGTCTGTTTTTGTGCCAGTACCACACTGTCTTGATGACCACAGCTTTGTAGTACAACCTGAAATCTGGCATTGTGATGCCCCCAGCTATGGTTTTCTTTTTTAAAATTCCCCTGGCTATTCGGGGTCTTTTCTGATTCCACACAAATCTTAAAATAATTTGTTCTAAGTCTCTGAAAAAAGTCCATGGTATTTTGATAGGGATTGCATTGAATGTGTAAATTGCCCTGGGTAGCATTGACATTTTCACAATATTAATTCTGCCAATCCATGAGCATGGAATATTTTTCCATCTCTTTGCGTCTTCCTCAATTTCTTTCAGAAGTGTTCTATAGTTTTTAGGGTATAGATCCTTTACCTCTTTGGTTAGGTTTATTCCTAGGTATCTTATGCTTTTGGGTGCAATTGTAAATGGGAAAATATCACAAATCTTAAAAAGATTCCCTTTATTCATTTGAGAGAGGGGAGAGAGAGAAAGCATGAGTGGGGACAGGGGAAGGAAAGATAGGTGGAAAGGGAGAAGCAGATTCCCCACTGAGCAGGGAGCCTGACGGAGAGAGGGTGGGAGGGGGCTAAAAAATCACAAATTTTGAGAATGACTGGAGTTTTAAGGAAATTTTCAGAAAATGTAGGACTTCACCCAAATTTGTATTAATACTGTCCGTCTGCATCATTGCTCTCAGATCAGACGAAACACCACTGTCAAGGCCACACAAGGGCATGATGACAATATTCTTCCAACCAGTGTGCTTCCCTAACCTCCTCATTGCCTATCTCCTCTGGCCTTCAGCTACACTTCCCGTGCTCGGGGCTTCAGCCAGACTTCCCTCTGTCCAGTTACTGACTTCTGCTGAGTCCATTTGAGAGACCTTGAGCACTTCTCTCTGCTCTGTGAGCACAAGCTTTTCAGTAACTCAGAGGCTTCATTTGTCTCCCCAACAGGTGAAATGCACTTCAGTCTTATACCACAGCTTCTCAGGTGAAATGTATCTCATACCCCTGGGTGTCCACAGACTCCAGACTTTTCCAAGCTGATTCTTCTTATACACATGCTATCTCTCAGTATGGCCTGTCTCATCTCCACTGTACATTTTGACACAATCTTTTGCTTCCCCACTGGTATGGAAGAGAGGCTGAAGACTCTTACAAAGCATTGGCTCTTGCTCTGTTGTACACTTCCTGGCTGGTTTCAGTGTAACACAGCTGGTGCCTGAGGTGTACCCGGCATCTGTGCAACAGGCAGCCTAGAGGTCTTAGATGGGGCTGTCCTGCCTCTCAGCACATATATCAGTGCTGACTGGTGAGTTGAGTCTCCCTGCCTTAGGATGTCTGCTTGATGGTACTTGAGGGACTTCTTTCACTTACGATTTAAGAAGGTAATCTTATGATTGCCCCGGTAAATGAGGGCAACCCTGTATGCCCCAAGCATGGGTATGCCACAAAAGGGATCCAGTTTATCTGCTTCTTGCTTTTTTACACTAATCTTCCTGATGACTACAACAGGACTCTCAGGGTTCTCTGTGTTTTTTTCTTTCTAGTTATTATAATGCAAGAACTTTCTCATTTTGCCAGCAAATTTTCTTTGCTATTGCTGCTGTTGCTGCTGCAGCTGGCAGCTTCTTAGAGTCAGCACATTTGTGTGTCCTACAGAATCCCCAAGTCGGCTCTGTTTGGGGTGCCTACTCTGGGCTGTTGTGTCCAGTTTTGACCATTTGCCCCTGCAGAGCGCTGTCAGATTTCCTGATTCTCCAAGTAATTTCCCACCCTCAGACATGGTCACAGGGTTCTGACCTCACAGATCACACCTTGCTGCCCACCTCACTACCTGCCACATGCTATCCATTCATTTACTTTAAAAATGTTTATGGAGCATCTTCTTTGTGCCTAGCACTGTTTTAGTTCCTGCTTCTACAGGGATAACAGTCTAATGAAAGAAAAACACCATCAACAAATAGATAGTATGTGCTAGACAGTCTCTCTTTGCTACTCTAGGTCTACTCTTTGCTTGTTTTCCACCTTGCACCAAGAAGTTGATCTGTATCTATTGCATCACTTAGGCTTCCTTGACCTCTAGCTTCTGGTTGAGTTTAGCCAATGAGGGGTACCAGCAAGAGATGGGAGGTCAAAACAAGAAGAAAAGGTGTTTATTCTCCTGGCCCTCCATCTACCAGGTGGCCACTTGTTTCTCTACCGAAGGCCACTTCTGATGGAAGTCCTCTCCACCAGGGCTACAGCTCTCTCTGGGTTCCAGTATTGGTTTCCTTCCTTTGTCTTTTTAGGGAAACACTAAATGCTTAACCTTCCTTGGTTGGTTCTCTTAACCCTGCCCACATCCTTGAAAACAGTTCTTTCATTAAATTACCCCAATGAACATGTCATCTGTTTCCGACCAGGATGCTGTTCCATACAAATGTCAAATGATAAGCATTTTTATATATATAAAGAAGGGTAAGGGATAGAGGGTAAGAGGGAACAAGTGGAAGAGGGCTAATTAGTATAGTGTGGATGGAAGTCAGGGAAATCATGCCTGAAAAGATGATGTTTGAGCAGACACAAAAGAAGTAGGGAATAAGGCATATGGATGTCAGGGGAAGAGCACTTCTGGCAGAGGGAACAGCAAATTCAAAGGCCTAAGGAAGAGTCTTCTTAGAGAGTTTAAAGAGCTACAACAGGTCCAGGGCACCTGGAGTGCAGTGAGGATGAAGGCAAGGATAGCAAATGAGATTGGAAAGGCAGCAATGGGACAAATTAGTTAGGGCATTTGTTATGGACTGAGTGTTTGCATTACCCCAAAATTTATATGTTGAAATCCTAACCCTCAATGTGATGGTATTGGGAAGTGGGGCCTTTAGTAGGTGATCAGGTGATGAGGGGAAGCACTCATGAGAGGGATTAGTGCTCTTATAAAAGAGGTCCCCAGAACTCCTTCATCCTTTCTATCACATGAGAAGCCAGCAGTTTATAATGTAGGAGTGGGCCCTCACCAGAACCTGACTGTGCTGGCACTCTGATCTTGGACTTCCAGTCTCCAGAATGGTGAGAAATAAATTACTGTTGTTTGCAAGTCACCTAGTCTATGGTACTTTCTTATAGCTGCCCAAATGGACCAAGACAGCCTTGTAGACCATGATAAGGACTTTAGAATTTATTCTGAAAGAAATGGGACTCCACTGAAGAGTTTGAGCAGAAAAATAACATGATCTGACTTTAGTTTTAAACGGATCACTCTAATTACTATGTAGAGAATACATTACAGAGGAGTAAAAGTGAAAGCAGGGAAAATCATTACTGGACAATTCTAATTGTGTAGGCAAGAAATGATAGCAGCTTTGACTAAAATATGAAGGCAGTCAGATGTCAGAAGTTTGGTTTTGGAAATGTTGATTTGAGATGCTTATTCTATATCCAAATGTAGATGACATGTAGGTAACAAGATTTTCAGCTCTAGAGCCTGGAGGAAAGGTCAGGACCAGAGTTATATGTTAAGGAATTATCAATCTATATGTGGTATGTGTGTATGTATGTATTTTTAAAGATTTTATTTATTCTTTTGAGAGAGAGAGAGAGAGGGAGAGATAGCGAGAGAGAGAGAGCACAAGTAGGAGAGGAGAGGGAGAAGCAGGTTCCCCGCTGAGCAGGGAGCCCAATGCAGGGCTCAATCCCAGGGCTTTGGGATCATGACCTGAGCTGAAGCTCAGATGCTTAACTGACTGAGCCACTCAGGTACCCCAATATGTGGTATTTAAAGTCATGGACCTGGGTGACTCATGTTGTGAGGGAATGTCGGTACAGATGAAGAGGTCCAAGGGCAAAGCACAGGGCCCTACCATCAATTAGAGTTCAGTGGATCCATCAAAAGCAACTGAATGAAGTAGGGGGGATTCAGAGAGTGACCTCACTGACCAAGTGAAGAAAGTTTGTCCAAAAAAGAGGGAGTAATCAACTGTGTTAACAGCAGATAGGGCTGAGAATTGATCACTGGATTTAGTAATGTAGCACTCATTGGTGACCTGGAAGGGAGATGTTTTGATAGGCGGTGTAGATGAAACCTGGCTTACATGGATCCATGAGAGGGAGTAGGAGGAAAGCAAAAGGAGTTGACATGAAATACAGTTCTTTTGAATATTTTGCTATAATAAGAAGCATAAAACTGAGGAGGGGACATGGGGTCAAGGAAGACTTTGTTTTATTTTGATTTGTAAGCTCACAGGAATGATACAGTAGAGAGGGAAAAAATAATGTAGGAAAGAGAAAGAGGCCAGTTATGCAGTCAAGAGGGGTGGCCTTAAATAGGAGCATAGTCAGTTTATTCTGGGTTATGAGAGGGAAGACAAGGAAGATGGAGACAGATAGAAACAAATGAGTAGTTATCTTGCAGGAAGCTTGTGGAAATTCTCTTCTGAATGTTTCTATTTTCTCGGTAAGAAATAAAAAGCAGTCATCATCTGAGAATAAGGAAGGGGGAGGAGGTGTTGATGGTTTTAGGAGAGAGAAGGTGTAAGACAGACATCTAAGAGAACAAAGAGGGTGCCAACCAGAAATGGATCAGTGCCGAGCACTAAGTGTCCCCTTGAGGTTTGTGGTCACACTGACCAGTGAACTTTGACCACACACCCTTCTGGTATGACCAATCCTCATATAAGGCTCTCTGTCCTATCTGCAGTATTTGTCTGACCCTTGGGAAGCAACCATCCCTCTGCTCTCATCTCATGGCATATTGAGAGGCCATTTTCCTAGCTCAGTGGAGAGTCTGCTTTTCCCTCTCTATCTCCCTCTGTGTGCTCTGTCTCTCTCTTGCTCTCTCACTCTATCACTCTCTTTCAAATAAATAAATTAAATCTTAAAAAAAGAAAAGAAAGTTACTCACTTTATAGTCTGAAAGAAATGGAGACTTAGCTTATCTTCTCCTAAATATCTCCTGCGAGGCCCTGGAAAGAATCTGTCTGCCCCATTTCTGAAATTTGCCTCTTTCAACATACATTTTTCACATGTGGCCTGTATCATTTTTGTAGCTAGCTAGCACGTCTTCCTAAGAATATATCTCCATGTGTATAATATAAATCAACAGGGATTGACTGAGCACTTTATGTATATTAATTCACTTAATCTTCACAACAACCCAATGAGTCAGATATGGATAGTGTCCCCATTTTACAGATGTGAAAAATCATCTGTAAAATGTACTGGTCTTTGTGTACTTCTGTGAAGGAGTGACGTAGCTGTCATGAATTCTTAAGTACAGAGTAAGCTGTAGCCCTTGTCCAATTTTTCAATACTGCACTATGGAATTAATGGATCTTTAATAGCCTAAGGCTTCAATCCCTCCAGTCATTGTGCCAGGGCCTACACACTGTAGCTACTCCCTTGATTTTCTTCAAATACAGAAATTTCCTTTCTTCATGGAGAACTTACCAAAAGACAAATGGCTCCCTGGACCCAAGTCATCTATTTTGCATGTGGGAATAGGTTAGCCATCCAGCTTCTTGAGCCTAAGGAAGGTCTGGGACTCCCAAGATGGTAAATCAGAGGCACTCAGCTGCAGCAGGACACACACCATAAACAGATGCAGTGGGAATGCAAAAGATGGTACCCCTTCAGTCCCAGTGCCTTTCTCCCCTCTTCCTTTCATTCTACTTTCTGACATCCTTCCTTGCCCTGATGCCTGGACAAACTGTAAAAGTTCTTCAAGGTCCAGAATAATCCTACATCTCTGATGAAGCCATCCTGAACAACTGCAAGCCACACTGGCTCCTCATCATGTTGGCCCTTAGTGTTGTGGAATTGGTTTCTCTCTCTCTTTCTCTCCCTCTCTCTCTTTCTCTCTCTGACTGCCCAAGGAACTTCCAAAGGGCAGAAATAATATTTTATACTTACGCATACCTAACAGCAACCACTATCAAACTCAATGGAGTGCTGATTACTTTCTGTTTTAAGGATATAGAGAGGAGAGTATGGAGGAAATGGGACAGAGACAGGGATATTATTATCATGTTGATTCTAACCAATCCACTCTTAAAAGGCAGATGGTGTTGCTTGGGCATTGCACAATCCTCCAGCAACAGAAGGGGCAATATTCCCTCCTTCTACTCCAAGCAAAAAATAATAACACATCTCAGGGATCTTCAAATGCCTTCTTACCCTGGTTTATAGGAGGCTCTACAGGATCTGTTATTAGATTGTATGTTATAAGAGGAATTAAACACAAGATAAAGGTAGCAGAGTGAAGGGGTTAAGAACACAGACTCTAGGGATCCCTGGGTGGCTCAGCAGTTTAGCGCCTACCTTCGGCCCAGGGCATGATCCTGGAGTCCCGGGACTGAGTCCCACATCAAGCTCCCTGCATGGAGCCTGCTTCTCCCTCTGCCTATGTCTCTGCCTCTCTCTTTCTCCCTCTGTGTCTCTCATGAATAAATAAATAAAATCTTAAAAAAAGAAAGAAAGAAAGAAAGAAAAGAAAAAAGAAGAAAAGAAAAGAAAGAAAAGAAAAGAAAGAAAAAAAGAAAAGAAAAGAAAAGAAAAAAAGAAAAGAAAAGAAAAAGAACACAGACTCTAGAACCAGACTGTCTGGGATCAAATCCTAGCTCTACTATTTACAACCTTGACTGAGCTACTTAACTTCTCTATATCCCTGTTTCTTAATCTGGAAAACCAAGGTGATAACAATAGCACCTATCCCATAAGGTTTTATGAGTTTTAAATGTATTGATAGTCATAAAGCACTTAAAACAGTGCCTTCTACAAAACGACATCATATATACTTACTGCCATTTTTCATGTCCCTACTCTCTTCTAACAGTTTCTTTTCTACTAAAACAGGGCTTCCATTCAGACTGCTTATCTTATAGCTTTGCATACCACAGCTTGGGCTCAACAGGCCTCCTCAGTGTATATAATATTTTTTCTCAAAAACTATCAAGAAAAATGCCTTTCAGCCTTGCATAATGGAAGGAGTGTGGCAGACCCAAGTTCAAGTGCCACTGCTACTTCCCAGCATTTCTGAATCTCAATTTCTTTATTTGTACAATGGGTTAATATTACTTTCTTCATATCATTATAAAAATTAGAAATGATGCTGGATATAATAATAAGCTGGCAAACAGTAGGCACTCAATTAATGAAAGCAACTTTCATCATCATAAATTGGGTTTCTGTCATGTCCCATAGAGTAACTTAAGATACTCTTAAAATTTGTTTTTAAAAGATAGTTATTATATTCTTAAAGTTCTTAAGATTTCCCACAACAGTTTGCAGGTTCTATTATGAAAGTTAACACAGACTCTGTAAACACATTATCATGTAATTCTAATACTTCCTACCAGTTAACAGAGATGTGCTCAAGAAACCTAAAAATAGGGGGTCCCGGTTTGCTCAGTGGTTTGGCGCCTGCCTTTGGCCCAGGGCATGATCCTGGAGTCCCGGGATCGAGTCCCGCTTTGGGCTCCTGGCATGGAGCCTGTTTCTCTCTCTGCCTATGTCTCTGCCTCTCTCTGTCTCTCTCATGAATAAATAAATAAAAATCTTAAAAATAAAAAAATAAAAAAAAATCTTAAAAATAAATAAATAAATAAAAATAAAAACTATCTAGTCAAAACCACATTTTTTTGGTAAGGCCTAAAAGGCTTTGACCACCCTCACCAGAAGGCACACACTGAATATTAGCATCAGGTCAGGCGGGTTACAGGAAGAACACCAAGAGCAGACTTGTTTCAGTCAACCTGATGTATATGGTTATAATGCATGTTTATGGAAAGCCCCAGTATTCACAGCGACTCAAATAGAGCAAAACCTTCACAGATGCTGGTGTACAAATTCTGTTCTCAAGCATACCTACCCCATTTCTCTTGATGCTATTGGACACTGCCTCCCAGAGGAAACTCAAGTACCCTACGTGGGCAGCTCAAAATGGATTTGAACAGGTGCTTCCACAATGGCTTTTCAATTCCATGTTCTTGTAAAGGGCTATCAGATACCAGAATTAGAGACACAATGCAAATACAAAACTAGATTTTTTCCCCATTGTCCTGATATGACTCTTCACTGGTTATTCCATCCTATGGAAGCCACCCTCCTCATTGGATTACTTGGGGACAAATATTGTTGAGGTTAAAATTTGTTCACAGGATGGAGAAAGTGACTTGCTAAAATTCTTATTATATCCCTGCTCACAGCACATCCTGAGTCTTCTGGGAATAGGGCAAGGGAAATAGAGATCATCTCTCTAAGGCACTCCAGCTTTCTCATGTATTTTCCTCATGATTATTTTTGAAATATATGAGGGTGAGTTATTTTGAAATCTTTATTTCCTACTTTTTTCCTCCTATTAATTAACTTTATTGTTATTTTGGTGCTTATTAGCACCTCTTCTACACAACACAAAAAGGAAATGAAACTCATCTATAATTAGATGACACTGAGTAAACATTTAATTCAGTCAGTATTGGAGGAAAAAGAATCATAGAATGAAGTAACTTTAGAGATCAAGTAATTTGTAGTGATTAAGATGCTTCTAGATATGATATGGGCTGCAAGAAGAAAAAACTTGACTTTGTTTAAGAGCTAAGATATATGACTATATAATAAGAAGTCCATGGATAAACAGTTCAAAGGTTGGTGTAATGGCTCGGCAATGCAGCCAGGGACTTAGCCTCCTTCTGTCTCTAGACCCCACCACCCTCAGATTGTTGGCTTTTCATCCTCACACTTGTTTACACATGGAAGAAAGATGGTTGTCACAATTCTAGGCATCTCTTTTCTCCCACAACTGCATTCAAGGCAGGAAGCAGAAGGCAAAGAATGGGCATTCTTCCCATGTCTCTGACACCTTATCTAGGAAATAATGCTTCTCAGAAACCCTCTAGCAGCCTGTCCCTTGGTTTTTATGAGCCAGATCTAGCTGCAAAGGAGGCTGAGCAAGGTCCTATTTCATTTCTCAGGCTCTATTCTATCCTAAGAAGTAGGCAGAAAAGGGTGCGTTGAAATGACTGCAGGGCTAGCCAACCAATAGTGTCTGCCATAAGTGAAAACTGCCTTAGTTATCAGATGAGAAAACTGAGGCCAAGAGAACTTAAGAAACTCATATTTAACATTGATTGGGCACCCAGTATACACTAGCTGGTCACAAAGCTAAAGCTAAAAGCTGGGTCAGTCTGACGTGCACATTATGTGTATTAGATCACCCTATAGTCTGTTCAGCAGCAGAAGAGAGCAGGGGGCACACTGGAGAGAGAAGCAAACAAGTTCTTTGATTCTTCTTAAATAATATACACACAAACACCTTTCTACTAGATATTAGCATTGGTAGAAAGTTGCATCAAGGAAGGAATTTTGAAACTGGCTACTAGTAGTATGTTGGGATCTACAATCCCTGATTAATTACCACTGTCAACAAGGATACGAGTGATGTATCCTTAAGATTGGGGGGGAATTGGATATAAATTTCTTCTACATCAGGTATCTACAAAAAATTGAGAATCTACCATCCAAAAGACTAAACAAAAAACAAAATATAAAACACTCCCCTATTTTAGAAACTTTTTATCATCCCTGACTTCACAAATGAAGAAACTGAAGCTAAACAAGTTTCAGTAACTTATGTTAAGTCTCAAGGAGATTCAATGACACAGTGCAGATCAGCGATCAATGAAATTTTTGTATGACATTAGGCAGCAGAGCTTAAGGTACACATTTAAGTAGAGTATATATTTATTTTTCTGAAGCATGTTAACTCTGTCTAATTTCCCAGACAATTCAGGCAAAGGGAGGGACATTAATCTGAATCACCTTTGAAATTCATCCCAAAATTGAGATTATTTCGTGAATGACCTAGATAGCTGTAGCTATGGTCCACTATGATCCTACGCATAACTTTACATGGAGACTTCTAATGACAGCTGAAAATCGTTTAGGTGGTAGCTTACACATGGAAATAAGAGTTTCAGAATTATACTCTGGTCTGAATATAAACAACTCCAAATTACCAACACAAGCTTTGCCCAAAATAAATGGTCACAATAAGTCTATCCATCAAGGGCATTGACACAAGTCCCATGGACTATGAGTATCCTTAGATACTCCAAGGAAGGGGTGGGGATGGTGTCACCGGGCTGCAGGCCTAGAAATTAAAGAGGTCCAAGTCCAAGCCAGGCCAGACTGGGGAAGGAGCATATGGGTGGGTCTCTTTACCTCTGCTCAGACCTCAGGCAGTTCCCAAGATATCTTGTGTGACTACAAGCAACTATAGTGGCAAAGGCATTGAAGAGTAGCCCTCTGCTCTATGGAAAATTTGCTCCTACCTTTGGTGGTGTTTGGAGGGAAGGGGGATTTCACCTTCTTCGTCCTGTTCCCTCACTAAGACATTGTTCTGGTTTAACCAAGCTCACTCCTTTGGAGAAAGACAGATGCCTCTTTGTTATATTCAGGGGAAATCCACATTAGATTTAGCATGGAGGCCCATTTTTACTAATTATGTCACCATGTAATTCTGTGCATATGTACAGGCCTCAGAAAATATGAATTTGTAACTGTGTTTTTGCCCTATTGTATACACATTTTTTGTTCTCTAATTCAGATTATTTGTTCTAAAGACATACTGAATGCTAGAGACACAAGAGCTCTAGAGATGATCTATTTAGACTCTTTAGATCCTTGAGACCCTTTTGACCCTTAGTTCCTTTGACAAAACAAAAAAAGACACCCTGACAGTTCTAAGAAAGCAGCCAAAGCAGAAATGCAATCCAGAGCTCCCAACTCCCAATCCAACCTTCTTTGATTCTCTTATGGAAGAAATAAAGTGCTTCCTTCTCTTCCGTGGCTCTATTTCCAATCACCCATCATGGGAGACATATCCCTTCCTAGAATCCAGAATGTATCTCACTGTGAATAAACAGTTTAATAAATAGCAATTGGTAAAGGTAAAATCATACCATACTTCATGTATGCTATGGTATCTTGCAGATTTACTAGGAAATCTAATTATTACTACTGTTATTGCTATGGGAAAAAATTATTTAGGGTTCCAAATAATCAACTTTCATATGCAATTTTGGAATAAAGACAGTTCATAAATAGCCTAAGACTATGAGCCCTATAGTATAGTTCTTGGAAATACTTGCATCATCTTCATGGATTTACGGGCAAATTTTTCTCCCAAATATATATCCTCCCTAATATGATATATATGATATAGATATCATATATATCATAAAGGTTCAAGGAGAAAAGACTTTTCCACACACTTATCTCCCTGTCTACTGAAGACACTGTCCCATGATGCATGATACGTGGAATTGCAGCAACCTTAGGCACAAAGCAATCCAGAGGGGCAAATGCTCCTGGATCTTTTATGACATCATCAAGCTACTATAGAATTCTCATCACATAAATAATAAATGCCATCATGGTTAAGACACTGCCAGTTGGGTTTTCTATGCCTTGCAGCTGAAAGCATTTCTAACATGAACTCACTCAGCTGGCACGAAAAGGGGGTTTATTATAAGGATTCACATGGCTAACAGGGAGAAAGAATCTCATAATGCTTTAATAACAGGGCCAGGCCTCAAAGAGCCTGAATTGAACAGTAGTTCTAAATTCAAGGCAGGAATCCTCACTTGAAATTTTAGAGATTTTCATTCAGGTTCTTCACTGTATGTATCTTTTCTCTGCCTCATATCGTCTGCTTGCTCACAAATATAGTGAACTCGCTTAGGGCATTTCAAGTCTCTTTAAATGATATTTCAGCTACAGATATATCTGCTGAAGTCCTTCACGGATAAAATACAACTGACCAATTGATCAAACACATCTTTTCTGCCAGGCCATACCACAAGCTACTAGTCAGTTTACAGATTATCTTTGGCACAAGTGTCCTGTCTTGTTCCAATCAACCATGTTCGGAGCAACAAAGTCACATCATATAAAACTGAGCCACAGAGAGCTGCCCCTTCAACAAGACTTCATGGGACAGTGGGTTGTTTAGTCACAGAGACACATTAAGGTCTAGTGCAGCAGTACTTGGGAGCAGAAAGGTGGAGATATCAATGCCCTGTGCTCTTATCCCTTATCTCTGTCCTTCTCCCACCAAATTAGTCTAGTTCTAAGACCTTTTGTCTGTTATTTCTGGAAACATTCCTGTCTCACACAAAGTAAAAGACAAGATGTCCCCAAATAAACTTTGATTACTGCTACTGGGAAGGAAGGAAGGAAGGAAGGAAGGAAGGAAGGAAGGAAGGAGAAGGGGAGAGGGACGGAGGGATGAAGGGAAGGAGGGAGAAAAGAAGGAAGGAAGAGACAAAGAGAAGGAAGGAAGGAAGGAAGGAAGGAAGGAAGAGAAAGAAAGAAAGAAAGAAAGAAAGAAAGAAAGAAAAAGAGGAAGGGAAGGGGAGGAAAAAAGAAGGAAGGAAGGAAGGGAAAGAGGGAGGGAAGGGGAAGGAAGGATAGAGGGAGGGAGGGAGGAAGAAAGAACAGGGCAAGAGGCTATTGTCTTTGACAGGCACAGGCAGATGCTGATGAGGCACAGACAGGTGTTGATGACAAAGACTTGGCACATTAGCAAGAGAGGAAGACAGAAAGCAAAGCCATGGAGGAGTGAGGTCCAAGCCAGCTCCCAACTCAGCCTAGAACCAATGGGAAACAGAGGTGGTTTCATGCAAGACAGCGGTTTTAATGGATGACATAAACTAGACTAATCCAACAGGCTCCTGTGGTACAATCCTGCCTCAATAGAAAGCGTTCCATGGACTCAGCCATACTGTGGGTCTTACCATTCTTCCCACAGGAGTGTCACCTCCTTTCCCTGATATCAGCATTTATAATATATTTTTACTGCACATCTCATTAAATAGGCCTAAATTCATTCCATTCCCAAAAAGGCAAAAATACCCAACTTGCCCCTGGAAGTAAGACAAGCAATGAGGGGAAAACAAAAAACAACAAAAACAAAAAAAAAAAAACAGCCCAATGTATCTAAAAGCACAGAGTGAAACTATGAAAATGGGATTTTACTCCATGACTACCAGAGGCTTCTTGCAAGCATTTGCTTTGCAAAAAAACCTTGGCTTTCATTCCTCTCTTCATTTTTTTAAGCTGGTCTTTGAACACTACTCAGTAGGTAGTTGGCCCTTTTGATGTTTGGCACTGGTATAAAAAGGATGAGTTATTTAATTTTCTGCAAAGGCAACCAAGCCTGTTCTGTATGTAAAGAGGCAAGCCGTTCAGGCATATGTGACTGTGCAGGAGTGAAAGCTTTTCTTCTTTGAAGGTTCAAAGTTAACATGTCAACTGATTCCAAGGAATTGTGCATCAGACCCTGAAATGTAGAAACTAAGCTAGGCAGCTTGAAGTGCTGGGTTAAAGCAATTATCAGGGAAAGTAAGAGGAACTGAAGAACTGACTGCTCATAGTGGGAAAACACTTCTTTTCTTTTTGTCTCCAATTACCTAGGTTGGCTCTCTTCTTACCAAATAGAATGTTGGCAATCCAAAGGAAAATCAAAAAGGAGCTTAAGTTGGCTATGTCCATGAAAACAAGACAAATTAGAAATCTTGGCTTGATTATGCAGACAGGTTAGAATACAGGCTAGTGGGAAAGTTCCATTTAGCTTAAATGGTCCAGATTGGTCACTTGCATGGAACTGGGCTGATGTGTTGTGACAGAAGTTTTTAATTTGTGTATAAACAAGGCCTGAGGGAAAGCGAACCACATTCAACAAATTTGTTGAATGCCTATATGAGCTAGGCTGTATGCTAAGTGCCAGGAATACAAAACGAAAAAAACACAAACATCTAACAAAACTATTCCATGAAATAAATTAAAAATTACAAACTGGAAATAAAACAGATATCCATAGAGTTAATGGGTTTAGAGGATGATTAAGCACTTTGAGTTTCATGAACTTTGTAAAGCCTCCACTCTACTTCAATCTAATCTCCTTAGCACAGAACCAAAGACGTTCTACAATTTGGCCTCAAATATTTTTCTATTCTTATCTCCTGCCAAAACTCTCCAGCCTCATACCATATACTTTAGCGTCAACTCAACAGTTTTCAAATGTACTGTAACTCTATGGTTTTGGTCAAGCTCTCCCTTCAGCCCAGAATATCCTTCCCTCCTGCATTCCTCATATTCCCCATTCTCCCTGCCACCATTCCTTCTACTGTACCACATACAACCGTTCAAACCTGGTTTTTTTAAGCCTAATTAATGCTAAAGCCTCCATGAAGAACAGCATTGATTCCTCTTGGTCACAAGACATTCTTCTGGGCTCCTATTATATTTTGTTTATGCCTCTTGTTTGGTGGACATTGTTTATGTCTGGCGTTATAGTTATAAGGCATATCTACAGCTTGATTGCTATTATTAGATTGATGTTTTTCTGAAGAAAGTCATAATCTTATTCATTTCCATAGTCCTGCTAGATTTACACATTGTAGGTATTCAACACGTGTTCATTAATGTGTGGAACTGAACTGAAGGACAAACAAGCTGCATGAGTATATTCTCCTTAAGTAAGCATAGCCAACAAGTGAAGTCTGGATAGTCTATAAAAATTCATTTATGCTTTTTTTTTAGTATCTTTTGTTGTTTTCTATATCAGCATATTGCTTTTTCCACTGGCTTACCCTCCAGACTTCTGTAATTTTTGATATTTCTCATTTTTAAAATGTGTTTTTAAAATAATACTCTTCCTTTGTGTCTCTATCTCTACAAGGAAATCAGACCACTTCAGGAAAGCATGGACCAGTATACATTGACAGAATTTTCTTATCAGTACATGCCTTTGCCCAGACATGTCAAGGAAATGTATATTTTGAAAGAATCTTCACAACACTATCAGAAGAGTTTTCTTTATTCCAGAGCATGTATGCCAGCTATACAAGGAGAGACATGTGGACAGACAAACCTCAAATAAGGAATTTCCCATTTGCAACCAAAACTAATTAGATCCCTGAGCTAATTTTATCGAATTCTCCCAAAGACTAAAAAAGGAAAGTGAAGCTTAGGCAAAGGATTGTTTTGTGTCAAGAACTACAAAAATTGAAGATTGAAGGAAGAGCAAGGAAAAAGGGCAGCAGAGAAGGTGTCCCTTACGTGAATCAAGTTGCTTCTAGTTTTATGGGCTTTAGAGGCTTCAGAGGAAAAGGTGGTCAACGTTGTTAATGACAGCTCAAAGATTGAATCATTCACTTAAGCAATCATTCAGTAAATATTTGTTGAGTGTCTACTACATGGCAAGACTATTATTAGGACTGAGCAGGGCAGTCATGGTCTCTGCCCTCAAAGAGCTTCCAGCCTAGTAGGGGTCAGATCTTAAATAAACAATTGTACAATTAATGGTGGGAAGTGTTACTTTGGAAAAGTGTATGGTGCTATGAGAATGCATGGTGGGGGTACATAACCCAGTCTGCAGGGTCAAGGAACACTGCTCTGTGGAAATAATATTTAAAGGCCCAGAAAGACAAGTGGAAATTTGCAATGTAGAAAAGTGAAGAGAATTCATTTCAGGCATAGAGATGTGAACATAGACACAAATTAGGCCTGGAAGTCAAAATAGGAGGACAGACTTGAGGGACTAGAAAAATGGAGTGTGAATTTACGTATAGGTAGGGATCTATCTCTGACTGCCCTCACTAGCCAGGCTTCTGTATATTGTGTTCTTATAGCACCCTGTCTATATCCTCCAGAGTTCACAATTGTGTGTGTGAACAAGAGAGATAATATCAATCTCCATTACCAAACTGTAAGATCCACAAGGGTGAGAATCATTTTCTGTTTTATTCACTGTTGTAAGCCCAGGGCCTGCCACAGAACTTAGAACATCATATACACTTAATAAATATTTGTGAAATGAGTGAATGATCAAGTGAATAAATGATTGGTAGAGGAGTAAAAACATGCCAAGGTGTTGGGTTCCAATTCTGGTTCTAGCATTAACTTTCTATTGATCTCGGATATTTCATTTAACCTCTTTGGGATCCACTTTTCTCCATGATCAAAATTAAAATAAAAATCCCTAAACTCTTTTCCAATTCAAAATTCAAATGTGTCCTATTCTCACAGATTCAGGGTTTTGTTCCTTTTCTTATTTTCCACTAAGTAGCGTATGTTTCTCCCATTGCTTATTATTTGCCTGTTCACAGACAAAGTCCAGTACTCTAGGTACTGTCATGTAAAGTTAGAATTTGCAAGTTTATCAGATCCTGATCAATGGAAGCAAATCCTGAAGAGCTGGCCTTTCCTCTACCCAAAATTATGTGGGTTATCAGAAGACAAACATCAAAGCTGATTACTTTACCAAGAGGTTCCCAGCCAAGCAGCCCTTTGATTTGCCTTTACTACTTACATGCTAAGATAAAGCTAACTAAAAAACAAAATTCAGGGGATCCCTGGGTGGCTCAGCGGTTTGGCACCTGCCCTTGGCCCAGGGCGCAATCCTGGAGTCCCGGGATCGAGTCCCACGTCGGGCTCCCTGCATGGAGCCTGCTTCTCCTTCTGCCTGTGTGTGTGTGTGTGTCTCTCTCTCTCTGTCTATCATGAATAAATAATAAATAAAATCTTTAAAAAAAAACAAAATTCAAAAAGATCTTTTCATTACATTTTTGGCTCTTCCAATAAAACAGATTATCCAAAACTAATTAACCATCAGAGGGGTATGATTCTACAGCCTACACCAAAACACATATACACACAGGATAGATTTCCAGCAAGGCATATTTTTTTCCTGAAAAAATCTTGAATTAACATAATTCTATTTCAGTAGTTTATTAATATGTGATCTTTAAAATGCCTGTCTTAATGAATGTATATAGCACATTATTTATCTTTGTATCCAAAAAAATATTCCAATAAATACCCTAAAATATTCCTAGGAACAAGAGTTAAAATAGCTGATGTTTTTCACTCTATTGATTATAACAAAAATAAAAGTATGTTAAGTGCATAGTTTTTTGCACTAATCAAGGTCATAATGATATCAAAAACATAGATTTACAATATTTTAAATGCCCAATCAATTCTATCATTCTTTGGGCATATAAAGCTTTTCAGCAGGTAAGAAAATTATTTTGAAAGTTGGTTTGGAGTCCTCTGAAAGTTTGTTTCTATTTCTCTGAGGGCCTACATCAGTGAAACTCAAGACACAAATCTACAGCACTTTGCACAAAGAACATCTAACATATAACTGGGGACCTGAAGGAGTACATGCATATTCTGGAGAGCCTGTCCAGAAAGCAGAGGAAAGTATATCAGATCTAGTCTTCAAACCTTTTTCTGAATTATTTTGCTTCATCCACTTGCTCCTTATGTGAGTAAAGCCTGACTTCCTTAACTCAGGATGATCATATTATGAATATAGAAAGTAATGACTATTCTTGCTTTTTTGCAAAGACCAAAGACAAGCTTTGGATGCATATTCTAGTAATACAATATAAAATATAATAAAAGAGAATGGTCAGGTGGAACTTTACCAATTTTTGTGAAAAGTGGTAACAAGTCAAAGCTTCATAACAATGTGCCAAAAAGGATGATGTCTTAGCAAAAAAATAAGTGGCACCCATCCTAGCAGAATTCATCTGTTTAGTCTACAGGCAGATCTGTGATAGCCTGAGCAATTGTCTTCTCGCCAAGAAAACTGGCTTTGCCATCCAATTGTTTTCTCATAGAAAAAGACTTTATTTATCAAGACAGTTTATATATATTGATATTTCCCATGTTACATATTTCTCTTTCAAATCAATTAAGATATATATTTTTAAAACAGTTTTATTGGAGGGGAGGGGCAAGAAGGCGGAAGAGTAGGGTCCCCAAATCACCTGTCCCCAACAAATTACCTAGATAACCTTCAAATCATCCTGAAAATCTACGAATTCGGCCTGAGATGTAAAGAGAGACCAGCTGGAACGCTACAGTGAGAAGAGTTCGCGCTTCTATCAAGGTAGGAAGACGGGGAAAAAGAAATAAAGGAACAAAAGGCCTCCGAGGGGGAGGGGCCCCGCGAGGAGCCGGGCTGAGGCCGGGGCGAGTGTCCCCAGCACAGGAGAGCCCCGTCCCGGAGGAGCAGGAGCTGCACCAACCTTCCCGGACGGGCGGAAAGGGGCTCGCAGGGAGTTGGAGCAGGACCCAGGAGGGCGGGGATGCCCTCGGGCTCCCTGGGACACTAACAGACACCTGCGCCCCGGGAGAGTGCGCCGAGCTCCCTAAGGGCTGCAGCGCGCATGGCAGGGCCAGAGCAGCTCGGAGGGGCTCGGGAGCGTCTCCAGGGAGGGGGCTGCGGGGCGGGAGCGCGAATCCCACAGCGCAGGCCCGGAGCACTGGGCTCTGAGCTGGGTATAAAGCCTGCTTAAGTTCTCTCTCTGCCCCTCTCCACCCACCCTCTCTCTCTTAAAGAAAAAAAAAAAGATTAAAATGATGCTAATAGTAAGTTGTGGAGTCATGACTTAAAAACAGCTTAGAGTTTTGTCCCAAGCTACTGGATTGTAGAATAACTATAGTAAGAAGTATGGGGCTCTTTGTGAGGTATATCACATATAACACACCACTTTCTGCATTAGGAGGTGAGAGATGTATACCTTGATTTAATTAGAAACATCCTCTTCCCCTGGAAAAGATGATTCACATACCCCACTGGGGAGAGCGTACTCACAATTCAAGATACAAAATGGACTTAGTGCAGTCACAGAAACAGTGAGGAACTGAATCGACTGCAGGCAAATCATGTCAATTCAGTACAAAATGAAAGTTAGGCCTGGACTATTTCATTTGGGATTGCTTTTTGCAATCTCATAATCTCTTTAATGGAAGTGATTTGTTAATGAAGCAGTGGTAATGAAACAGAAGTCTCTGTTTCCTGCAGGCCTCTTGTATTTCTTGTGCTTATGCCTGCTTTCATTATTCCTAGAGAAAGGTACACAATTTGGTCTGGTATATATCAGTAATAGAAAGGCACTTACAGGAGGACAGGAAAGGACATCATCAATAGAGTATAATCTCTGTTTCTGGAATCATTATTGCCCTCTTTGGAGTGCTTTTTCAGCCTCAAAAGCAATAGATCTTGAAGCAAGCTAAAGCTATAATAAAAAGATATTTTACCTTTAGTCCTTTAAACAATATCTCTTTGATCTAAATGGGCTCTCTGCTTTAGCAATCACCACTTAAATTTTTCTCATTTCTTGACTTGAAAACCC
Organism: Nyctereutes procyonoides; assembly: GCF_905146905.1. NCBI lineage: Eukaryota > Metazoa > Chordata > Mammalia > Carnivora > Canidae > Nyctereutes > Nyctereutes procyonoides. Next base: position 94,101 of record NW_026575096.1, read on the forward strand.
ACATTCTAGTTTTATCCAATAGTAAAATTCTAGAAACAAAATTCTTCTTCAAAGAGATGGATTTTGTGTGTGTGTGGAAAAAATCCCTTTATAACACAATTGATGTGGCAATATCCTATTGTGTCTTGCATGAAAGCCCGAATTCTCTTAGAATTAGTGGACAGTTTTTGACAGAGGGGTGGTAAAAGCTCATCCAGGACATCAAGACAAGTTATATTTATTAAAACTGGGTCAGAGGGAAGACTTTTGAGCTAAAGCGCTGTTTAAGAAGATTAATAGATTTTTATTTTTGAAATGGCATCTCTGAACTAAAAGTCATACGGGAATCTTAAATTCCGGCATCATCCCCAAATCAAGGATTTTCTATGCAGTACATTTCCAACCTTGCCAGTCTGTATATAATGTTGCCTATTGGCCATGATGTGATTCCCAACTCCACTAACCCTTTTCAGGTAGTTTCCTCATATCTACAATGGGAATAATGATTAATTCCTACCACAGATGGATTTTTATAATTAAATTAGATCATGTATCAGAGCATAAAATCTGAAATAAACATTTATTTAACAAAATTATCAATAGCAGATTCCAAGGGGGTGTGAACACCCCATTTACAATGATGTTTCAGGATCCTTAAGTCGTTCAGTTCGCAAGTATTGCACCTTACATAATTTTCAATCTCCAGCAGCTAAGATGTCACAGGCAGAGATACAGAACTGTCCCACTAGAATATCTATGGGAGGGAGGGGGCATTTGTCTTTGGAAGAATACTGGAACATTCTTAGGAACCTTCTGCAGAATCTGCCAAATGCAAGTGAGTGGCTTAAATTCTTCAAGCCATTTCCTGTTGCTGAGAGCCCAGAGCAAGATGAGCTGCATACTCTGTGGGGCTCAATGCAAAATGAAGATGTAGGATCCTTTTCAAATAGCAGGAAACAAGTGCTAGGAAAGATACTAAAATATTAAATATAAAATTCCTTACTTCTGGAGTCTTTTTCCTTCTTTCTCAACCTAAGATACAGATGTTAATATAGATAGAGACATATAGTTTTAAATTTACTATTTGCTTGCATGCTCTTTGGGCAGGAGGATACCTGGAGGACCATCGAAAACATTCCCAGGCCCCTCAAGGCCCTATCCCATGACTGGGTGTGCTTGCATGACTCACCACCAGTTGCTGGGTCCTCACCTCCTGCAAGGCTCCAGACCAACATGCTGAATCTCCTGGAGCAGAGAAATCAAGCCAAAACCACACAGGGCACTAAGACTTCTACTTCTACTTCTGGAGGGACTAGCTATCTAGCTTAGGGTGAGTAAGAGACTCCTGTGGAACGTTCCAGGCCTCTGCCATCTGGGGAGGAATGATCACCACCAAATCCCACCAGGGTGAACATGCCTGAACTCCACCCTGTGAATGCTCATGACTGTGCCCCAGCTGGTGAGGGCCAGTGCTATCCTTGGGCAGGCAGGGAGAGGCTGAGACCTGGCACAGCAGAGGTGGAGGGAGATGGGACTGCGGGTGAGTAGACATTCTAAGTCTCTTGAGTTATGCAAAACACAAATTCAAAGATGAAATTAAGAACTTCAAGTCAGTGATTCAAGTCACATTAAAATCCAAGTGTTGGGTCTTTACTGTTCACAGAGCCCTTTGCTCACTCTTCTGGTTGCAAGTTGATGAAGACTCTCCTGACCCAAAGGGCAATAGAGAAGTGAAATCTGTACCCTTGGGCATTTGAGGAGGCAAATGTGATTGTTTCTAGTGTTTAGGATGTGCCTCCCTGGAGCATTAAGAAGAATTAGAATGATGCTTTTTCATTTCAGTTTAAAAAGCATGTGTTTTTTTTTCCTGCAAATTATATTTATGAATAAAAATCAGGCAATATCCTCTGAAGGAGGATTGTTTGGAGTAAACTCTCTTCACAGGTATACGCTCACCTGATCACGATTTCAGTTCCCAGCCAGTCTAATACTGTTTTTTGGATCGACCGATAGGGAAATTTGTGTCTATTACCCAACTGATTTTCCTGACTGCCATTGCCACTGCCCTCGCTGATGAATGTGACTAAATGCTTTTACTCCTGTTTCAGTAGACAGCCTATTAGGGTTCTCCGTGTGATTTAATGAAATAAGGCACTCCCCAGGATTCAAAGGCAAGGTCAATTGAAATTGAAACAATTAGAAAGACACATAAAACATGGGAAATTAGGTGGAAAGATTTCATAGGCACTGGTTCTATTACTTTTGTCTTCAAAGAAATCTGTTCCTTGTCTCATCCCCCACACACTTCATCCTGAGGGTGAGGGTGAGAATGCATCTTTCACTCATGAGCAAATGCCTCCTTCTTGAATGCTCAGGACATTGTTTTCTCACATTCCACCTCCTCTTAGCCAACACTGTCTACATAGTCTTTAGAGAATTTGACAACTGGCTCAGGTCTTTCTCTCTTCCTCGTTTTTTGTTTGTTTGTTTGTTTTGTTTTTTGTTTGTTTTTTAAGTTGTACTGGGAACCTCAGGGGCTATTTATGTGATGAATCCAGCACCTTACCTGTTTGGTTTTCCTGGTGAATCTCCGTTCCAGTCCAGGCACCTAAGGGGTCATGAAGTACAGCTAGTCCTAACCCACAGTTTTAGCCATTGTGAAATCTTGAGAGTCTGTTGCTACACTTTTTTATTTTAAATTTAAATTCAGTGAGTCAACATATCATTAGTTTCAGATGTAGCGTTCAATAATTTATCAGTTGCGTATAACACCCAGTGCTCATCCCATCATGTGCCCTCCTCAATGCCCATCCCCGCAATTGCCCCATCCCTCCACTCACCTCCCCACCAATGTTGCTCTACTCTTACACAGTTTTCCGTTTCTTTGGATTCTCACTAGGTTGCTCTCACCTCTTTTGCTCTTCCACACCCTTACAATTCCCAGTCCTTTGCTTTATTTTTCTGGATGCTACTAGTCCTTACTGTGTTCCCTTTTTTCCTCTTATGTCCTCAACCCCTTGGGCTATCACCTTATTCTTACCTGATTTCTCTTTGATCACAGCCACCTTGCAAAATTTCAGCTGTGATTCTGTTCACACCATCCTTCTCTGTTCCTATGCCTTGTAAGTAGCATAATATAATGAAGAGGGGGCATCTAACTCTAGGATAGAATATTACTTCAAATTTATAGTTTCAAATGTATAGTTTTATAGTTTCAAGTCTTTAGCTGAGCAGGACCTTCATTGTTCCCCAGGATTTATTGTTTTCTGTTTTTAAATTTGAAAATTATTGGGCTTTCTGGGTGGCTCAGTTGTGTAAGTGTCTGACTTTGGCTTACGTCATGATCTTGGGGTCCTAGGATGGAGCGCCACAGTGGGTTCTGCACTCACCATGGAGTCTGCTTGTCCCCCCTTTTCTCCCTCTGCAGCCCCCCTGCCCCCCGCCCTCTGCAGAGCCTGTCTGAGAACTGAACCTCATAGTCCTTGGCACATTGGGGATATGGGAGGTCCTGAGTCCGCACACTGACTCTTGACCACATTGTTCTCCACGTACAGCTCTTCCGCTCCCCACTCCTGGAGTCAATAGTCTATTCTTTTACCTTTTGAAGTAAACATGTTTTTCTCTGCTTCCCAAAGTTAATCATTCCTATAGCCAACCTGTTAGCTCTGAGTAAGAACTGGAGGAGACAAAGCCTCGGGGTCTGAGCCCAAGTTCAGTTAGAGTTCGAGTCCGAGTCTCAGGTCCACCTGCCCCCCAGATTAAAATTCATGAGACTCAGAGTCTTTCTTCATATCATCACCTCTGACTATCCAGGATCCGTAGCAATGTTCTTTTTCTCTCATAAATAAATAAATAAATAAATAAATAGATAGATAGATAGATAAATAAATAAAGTCTTTAAAAACAACAACAAAAGACAAAATTAAAATAATTTACCCAGCTTTTTCACGCATTCCTTGGATATACATGCTCATATTTTTTCACTTTCCTCTGCAATTGATTCCATTTAAGCACTCCTTCAGCAAACTACTTTCCTACTTCACAGAAAAGCTAGAAGCTATTTGCCAAAATTCCATATACTCATTTCTCCTTCCTTTTCAAATTACAAAGTTAGATATGTCTCTACCAGCTCTTTCTCCCTCCATTCAACCTCTGGCATGAACACTCTGGTCTCTCTTTGGTAGTTGTGCTCTATCAGTCATCCTTTCTATTTTTATCCTTAACAATATTTTATCATTTGGCCCTTTTCTTCTAATATATAAGCAAGCAATTCCCCCATTATAAATAGGGAAAGCAAAAATTTCATTTCTCACACCATTATACTCTCTACTATCCTTACTTTCTCTAGTTTACAGTTGAAATTTTTGAAAGAATATTCTATATTGGCTATCACAATGCTTATATCCTACCTCTAAGCATTCACTTTTACTTCATTTTCAAACATCCTGTAACTGGAGACTCCAAAAATATCTTAAGGACACTTTCTTGTCTGACCCTACTGATCTGAGGTATTTGGAATCATTGGTTATCCCTGTTTTCTTGATTCTTCCTTAGATTTTTACTATTCACCCTTGATCTATTTTTCCTCTTATTTTTCTACCCTCCATGACCACAAATGCTTTGTCCCTTTCATAAGCTTTTCATCGTTTTTTCTGTGTCAGTATGGGAGAATTCGGGACATCATTTTTATCCTTTTCTCTTCCTTCAATTTTTTTGAAGTATTTATTTATTTATTTATTTATTTATTTATTTATTTATTTATCAAAGAGAGAGAGGGAGAGGGAGAGAACAAGCAGGGGGCACAGGAGAGGGATAGGGAGAAACGGGCTCTCCACCTAGCAGGGGCCCGAGGCAGGGCTCCATCCCAGGACTCTGGGATCATGACGTGAGCCAAAGGCAGACACCTAACTGACTTGATCCACCCAGGCACCCCTTTTCTTCAATTTAAACATATGAGTTTTGAGCACCTGCCTCTAAGATTGAGTAACAAGAATAGAGTTTATCTTCCTACCTAAAAGACTAAAAATATGGATAAAATTTTTTGAAATTATGATTTCTTTAAAGATTGGGTATCAATCAGTGAACCACAAGGGACCGGAAGCAAATGAAATGAGGACAGATTGCCCCATTTTACTGCCTTCAGAGAGTTTTCAGTCATAGTTCACGAAGGGAGTACCTAGAAAGAGTCCATCGACTCACTGAGTTGGGAGAAAGAGAGTTGAGAATCTGGGGACATCAAGGTAACTCAAGTTCAGAATATAAGAGAGAAGGTCCCTAAACAGAGAATAGAGGAAGCTTGCAGAGGATCCCTGAGTCTTTATCAGAATAATGACTGGCAGATGTTTTTTGGGAAACTACTTAAGGCCAGTAGGGAATCACCCTAAAATATTAGAAGAAACACTAGAGATCACACAAGGCTGGAACAAATATCTGCACTTCAGCTGGACTAGATGGCATCATAATAGAGGTGTGACACTGAGTAAGGTACTCATAAAGGTCTTGTCTCAGTTGTGGAAAATTATTATCCCAAGAGTAAATGCAGCTTTGGTCCTTTTTTTTAATAAATTAATTTTTATTGGTGTTCAATTTACCAACATACAGAATAACACCCAGTGCTCATCCCGTCAAGTGTCCCCCTCAGTGCCCGTCACCCATTCACCCCCACCCCCCGCCCTCCTCCCCCTCCACCACCCCTAGTTCATTTCCCAGAGTTAGGAGTCTTTATGTTCTGTGTCCCTTTCTGATAGTTCCCACACATTTCTTCTCCCTTCCCTTATATTCCCTTTCACTATTATTCATATTCCCCAAATGAATGAGAACATACACTGTTTGTCTTTCTCCGATTGACTTACTTCACTCAGCATAATACCCTCCAGTTCCATCCACGTTGAAGCAAATGGTGGGTATTTGTCATTTCTAATGGCTGAGTAATATTCCATTGTATACATAAACCACATCTTCTTTATCCATTCATCTTTCGATGGACACCGAGGCTCCTTCCACAGTTTGGCTATTGTGGACATGGGCAGCTTTGGTCCTACTTAACAAATCTTAAGAGGAAGATCTGAGAGGATTTAACCATTTACAATAAGTTAACTGTGTCCCTGAACAAAGCTCAACAGTAATTATTGGAATACTAACATATACACTCAACAACATAAACATCACAACGCATGGCATTTTAAAAAAAATTATGAAGCATGCAAAGAAGCAGAAGAATACGACCTGTAAAAAAGACAAATGCCGTTAAATTGAAATCAATTCAGAGCTGATACAGATGTTAAAATTTAGAAACAGGAACATTAAAATTCTTTTTTTTATTTTATTTATTTATTCATGAGAGACCCAGAGAGAGAGAGGCAGAGACACAGGCAGAGGGAGAAGCAGGCTCCGTGCAGGGAGCCCGATGTGAGACCCAATCCCGGGTCTCCAGGATCATGCCCTGGGCCAAAGGCTGGCGCTAAACCACTGAGCCACCCAGGCATCCCAGGGACATTAAAATTCTTATTTTAACTGTATCCAATATAATGTAAAAGACAGAAGAGAGATTGAACATGTTAATAGAGACACAGAAAATATAAACTAGACCCAAGTAGGACTTTCAGAAATAAATATGACAATGTTGGAGGAAGAAGATTACTGGGGGATTTATGGGAGGCTAGATATTACAAAGGGTAATAATAGTAAATTTGAAGCTATAGGAACTCTCCAAAGTGGGGGAAAAAAAAGAGGGAGAGGAAAAATAAAAGTCCGTATAGACCTATGGAACAACTTCAAATACCCTAATATACATGCAAGGGAACTTCCTAAAAGAGAGTGAAAAATAAAACATTTATTTGTCACCAAAAATTTGGAAAATTTGGAAAATTATTAACTCATAGATTCTAGGAGCTAAGTAAACCCCGAACATATGAATAAGAGTTTCAACCTCTGCATATTTGTGGATGACTGCCAACTACGGATGACATCCTTTTATTTTTCATATTTAAACTTTTTTAAAAGATTGACTTATTTGAAAGAAAGAGAGCCACACACACACACACACACACACACACAAAAAAAAATAAAAATAGAAGAGAGAGAGAGAGAAAGGTGGTGGTGGGGAGGAGCAGAGGGAAACAGTAGAAGAAGGAAACTCAAGCAAATTCTGTCCTGAGCACCAGTGGGAGCCTGGCTTGATCTCACCCCCCTGAGATTTTGACCTGATCCAAAACCAAGAGTCCCAGGCTTCCCTCACAGTGCCACCGGGTGCCCCAGGAAGACAGGCTTTTAGATCAATGACTTTTTAAAGTAACGGACAACATATTAAACATCTTTACCTGGATGCCCCATGCAGACTTTAAAGACAACGTGGCTACTCACTTGCTTACTTGCTTGTCACCCAACATTTATGGAGATGCTGGTATGTTCCAGACATGGCAGCAGGGATCAGAATCCCACAATGGAAAGGAATGGTTCCCAGCCTCTAGGTGTGCCCACAAGACATCAGTGTGGCATTCAAAATGCCACAGGTTAAACACCACAATGGTGATGACTCAAAGATACAAAGGACCATGGATGAGGGGTCTTCCATGCCATGTGGACATGGCCCTGCCCCAGGTAGTTTGGGGGAGAACAGCGAAGGCAGGAGGGAGGCACTTGGAGGGAAGGGCACCTGGGAAAACAGTCTAGGGCAGGACTGAGTCAAAGGATGGCCCAGGTAAATGTGACGGGGGGCCCTCAGGAGGAGCTTTTAGAGGTGGTGGTCTTGACCTGGGGCTACTTCTCAGGCCTTGGGAGAGGAGACAAGGTCCTGAGAGTGTGGCAGTGAGAGGAGGAGGCCTGTGTCTGGAGAGACCCTGCCAGGGGCCGGGAAGACTCCCAAGGTTTGAGGAGAAGGAGTGAGAGAAGAAATTTGTTTAAAAAAATTAAATTAAAAGAAAACAGTTGTGACTGAGTTAAAACATATCCATGAAAATAGCAGCAACAGAAGTCAGATTACAGTAGGATGAATAGAAAATAGGATGCAATGAAATGGGAACTGGAGATACAAATGACTCTGTTCTCCCTGAGTAGCTGGGGAGGAAGGTTAGGATTGAGGCAACTGCCAGATTGGAAAGTAGGGATGATGCATAATGGGGAGAACCTTCTTTTTGCATAGACATCATGGGGTGGAAAGTGGTAGTGCTCCCCAATACCTGAATCCCCTTCCTCCTTGCGACACCATTGTCCTACAGCATCCTGCAAACCCTTGCCCTTGCTGGAGCCATGGGACTGACCCCTGATCAGAGAAATGCAGGCAGGTAATGCGCAGCACTACCAGATATGCCTCTAAAATCTCTCATGGCATCTTCCGTATTCTTCGTAAAATTAAAAGAATTCTTATCCTCTCACGTGGGTGCAGATGAACCAGAAGACTCGGTGAAATGGCAGAGGAGCACAGAGGGGATGAAGCCTTGGTCTCTTAACCATGGTGTGGAAGGATTCTCTGCTGACACGGTACTGTGACAGGATTCCCTTTAATTTCTATTTCTTTAAGCCTGTGGCTATTTTCTTTGCAATTTTTCAGGGTGCGGCAGTTTTCAAAGCCAGAGTTTATAAACCCTTTGAAGATTTTAATAATTCCTTCACATGTTTTATTGGGATGTCCAAGTATATCCTTTTATTTTGGTGACTTTCTACCTGTGATTCCCATGGTCCCCCAAGTGAAAATTGGTGCAGTTGGGTGCAGAGAGACAGGTCAGCCCCCCTGCATGCACTGCCCCCACCAGGGGTCACTCCTCTCCCTCCCCTTCCTTGACTGCCACCCCAGCTGCTGCTGAGGATCTGCACCCAGGTCCTGGCCAGCTTTTTCTCTCAGAGCCCCAGGAGTCCTGGAGTGGCTGAGGCAGGAGCATGTTGCTTTGACAACCCATCTGTGCTAGTTGCTGCCAAGTGTATGGTTTTTTGCTCATAGACAAGGTCCACTGTGATACAGGATCTCACTTAGAAATTGTGTCTCTCATTAATAAATAAATAAAATCTTTAAAAAAAAGAAATATAGGTCCTGAGATGAAATTATTTAAGAATTTCAAAAAGGCAACAGCAGGGCATTAAACTATTCATGGAGATCCCTTTTGGGAGTGGGAGCTCATCTAACTCAGCAGATTGCCCTGGCAACAAAGTCATTAAAATCCCAGAGGTGGTTCAGGTTTAGGTGCTTTTTGGGTTTCTAATGTCAGGATTTCATTCTATCTTTCTGCAGTTTTTCTCTGACTTTTCACTCTTTGTTGTTTCCTGTATTGGTTCAATTCTTCGAGTAGCCTGAAAGAAAACAGCAACTGGAGTTCCAGGTCTCTTATCCGTGTATTATTTTTGTTCTAGATTTCTCATCATATGTCTTGAGATTCTCACCAGTTAATCGGGCATGGGTTACATGGCTTGTCCTTAGGGGATAGGATACTGGATTGGCTTAGTTTAGCTGGGGGGCTTCACCACTGTAGTAAGGTTTCCTGGAACCAGTGGCTCTCGGCATCAAAGCTAAGGACTTTTGGGAAGTAGGAATTGATACTATGGAAGAAATAAGAAATGTCTATCACGGACGATGTCTTGAGTTAATGAGTGACAGATTGGAATACTTTGTCCTGGGGAGAATCTGTAAATATGCTTCTTGTCTCCAAAGTCTTTTTTTAAAATATTTTATTTATTTATTCATGACACACACACAGAGACAGAGAGAGAGGCCGAGACACAGGCAGAGGGAGAAGCAGGCTCCATGCGAGGAGCCTAACATGGGACTCGATCCGGGTCTCCAGGATCACACCCTGGGCTGAGAGAGGCGCTAAACTGCTGGGCCACTGGGGCTGCCCTTTTCTCCAAAGTTTTAACTGAAATTGTAACTTGTATCATATAAGCTGCTCTGTAGATAAATATATGACAATTGACAATTGTTAAAAATAATTTGAGAAAAATCCGTTTACTTAGGGAGACCGAAAAGAAGAACTGAGCACAAAAAATGTTCAGTATTCTTCCAGCATTGCTGCAGGAAGACATCTCAAGGCACCAGATACCAGCACTAGTTATATTCTAGATGTATGAATCTCCGAAGATGTGAAGAATGACATACTAGCCTGATGTAATATCCTTGAAGCAATGGCAACATTTCCTATAACTGTTCTGTGGTGAACAGACAGATTCTCTTATGGAACCTGGTTTGCGTAATGAAACTACACGCTAGTGTGATAGTAAGTACTAACAAATTATTAATCTAGCCTAAAATAATTCTTTTCAAAGAGTCCTGAGGTGTTCTATCTCCCAAGAAGCTGAGTAATTCTTGACTTTAAAAACCAAAAAGGAGGGATCCCTGGGTGGCGCAGCGTGTTTGGCGCCTCTTTGGCCCAGGGCGCGATCCTGGAGACAAGGATCGGATCCCACGTAGGCTCCTGGTGCATGGAGCCTGCTTCTCCCTCTGCCTGTGTCTTCACTCTCTCTCTCTCTCTCTGTGACTATCTGTGACTCTCATAATAAAAATTAAAAAAAAATAAAATAAAAACCAAAAGAACAAAATTTAAAACAAGTAAATAAAAAGATCTCAATGATGTTCTCAACCAACTTCATACATTTGTTTTTTCATTAATTAGTTGATCTTAATACCACATATTTAGTGGCTGCTCTCATGTTCTCAGATTTGTGCTGAGATGCAAAGATGAGGCTAATGTGATGAGTGGATCTTTGATCATCAGGCACAAATATCTTGTTTTCTCATGATCTTAGCAACAAAACCTAGCCATTGTCCCCAATCCCTATGTCACCAGATTGCAAATATGCTATTATATAAGTTTAATTATGATTACGTATACTTGTTGATTTCTTCTGCAGAGTGGTAGTTAAATACATAATTTTACAAAATGTTATTAAGATATTTCTCTATCTAGAATCTACACATTAAACAGGCATGGAATGAAGAACAATTATTTATTTGTTTTGATTAATAACTAATGCAATATATAATTTGATTAGTTTCAAAAGTATGTTTGTTTGTTTTAATGGGATAGCCACTGAATTTCACTTTTGGGGGCTATGTTATTCCTACAAAATAGATTAATAGATTATAATTCCCCTCCTCAGATCATTTTTGGTTTGGGTTTTCAATTAGCAAGACAAGCAATTACTACCCTTGTATCTGGAAGCTAGCCACTATTTTTAATTGAAATGGTGTTTTGCAAAATAAAGAGCATGAAGTTATTTAAGGAAGTGGTGTTGATGTGTTAACAGGAGTGAGGTATAAAGAATGGCGAATATATTTTTAAGATGCTAAAAATTTTCCAAATTAACAGTTGGTAAAATTGTTATGAATGTTCCAGAAAATTCATCTACTTCTTGGCATAGATTAACTGCGCATAGGCATTAGGGCTCTTGCAAAACTTAGTTTTTACAAAGTAGACAAACTGGATGAACATGACATCACGGGAAAGCTCTCATGTCTAGAAACTGAATACCAGTTTTACATTAGATTTCTTTTTATGGTCAGATGAGATAATATCGGGCATGGCTGGCAGAGTTTTCAGTAACTGACTAATACATGCTGTTTTTATGACTTATCAGAAATAAGACAGAAATATATTGATAAATATGTTGAAAAATGATAACTTGTATGTTTTACATTCTACTGATGTCTGTTAGTATATGTCAGTATTCAAAAATACTTCCCTCAATTTGTTTAATTTAGCCTCTCCATGCTCAGTTATTTTTTTTTGCTCAGTTTTGTTTTGAATTCTATGTATTAAAATCTTGCCAAAGTCTTTAAGTAACCAAAGCTTATTAAAGTATTAATTAATTCATTTATTTTTTCCCCCACACATTGTTGTTCTCTTGTAGAAACTGAATACCAGACTGCAGATTTCTTTGAGTGTGTGGTCACAAACACACATGATGGCGTGTAAGTTTTCAGTAACTGACTAATACATGCTGTTTTTATGTTTGCTTATCAGAAATAAGACAGAAATATATTGATAAATATGTTGAAAAACTGATAACTTGTATAAAGACGTTTTACAAATAATCAGTATTCAAAGTGTTTAATTAGCCTCTCTCCTTCTGCTCAATTTTTTTTGCTCAGTTTTGTTTTTAGAATGGTCCCATTCATCTTGCCAAGCCTTGACCTCTGAGGCAAGACTGTGATTGAGTAACCAAAGTCAAATAATTATTAAAGTATTAATTAATTCATTTAGCCACATTGTTGTTTTGTGACTATTATAAGCAAGGAATAATTTGGGGCACTGGAGGCATAATCTAGCTAGTGGAATGGTTTTTCAGCCCTGATCTCCCATTAGAATCAGGTGGGAACATTTATAAACTAGCAATGCCTGTCCTCTCTACCCAGAGATTCTGATTTAACTAATTTGTGTGAAGTCAAATATTTTAAAACCTCCCCATGGCAACTCTAGTATGCAGCTGTCCTTGAGAACCACATTTTTAAAGTAGCCATTCTCAACCTTGTGAGCAATTGTAATCACCAGGGTAGTTTTAGAGAAATACTAATGCCTGAGTCCCATTGTTATTGGTGTAAGAGTCCACAGTATACAAATGGAGGTCTGGGTCCTTGGATTGCCCAGGAGATTTATGTAGGGATCCGTGCTGGGGTACAGAATGCAGGAAGGGAAGCAGGTAACACAAAGCAGCTTATTAAAGCAAAAGTACGTTCTCAAGGTGGGATATGGGGCAGGTTCCAGGAGGTGGAACTAGCCTCTAGGTTGTTTTCTGGGATTGGATATTATTTGGTCTCCCAGGGCTCTGAAGAGGAGCTCTGAAGAACAGTGGGGTGGTTTCTAGTGGCGGCTGTTTCCAATTATTTGGAGGACTCCTCCCACAGTTGGGGGGTTGACCCTATAAAGTTTTAATTGAACGGTCATGGCAGCCGTCCCCACCTTGGCAGGAGCTGTGCCCGCATCATAGGTGCATTTTAATGAGTCTAGGGGTTACCCTGGAGCAGAGGTAGAAGAGGAGAGTGCATGCTCTACACCCGTGGCTCTGGATCCGTCATCTCCAAGGTCTTGGAAACCACAAGGTAAGAATGTTGTGCCCACGGGCTTTTATTTTTTTAATTTATTTTTGATAGATTTTATTTATTCATGAGAGACACAGAGAGACACAGGCAGAGGGAGAAGCAGGCTCCCTGCAGGGGAGCCTGATGCGGGACTCAATCCTGGGACCTTGGTGTCTTGATAGCCGAAGGCAGTTGCTCAACCACTGAGCTACCTAGGCATCCCCCCTCCTCCCCTGGCCAAAACCCCCTGGCTTTTTTTTTTTTTTAATTTTTATTTATTTATGATAGTCACAGAGAGAGAGAGAGAGAGAGAGAGAGAGAGAGAGAGAGGCAGAGACATAGGCAGAGGGAGAAGCAGGCTCCATGCACCAGGAGCCCGACGATGTGGGATTCGATCCCGGGTCTCCAGGATCGTGCCCTGGGCCAAAGGCAGGCACCAAACTGCTGCGCCACCCAGGGATCCCCAACCCCTGGCTTTTAATGTGCAGTTTGCACAAGGTGCTTGCTCCGATCGCAAAATGTGTTTAATGCTTATTTAATGGCAGAGCTGAAAAACACTACAAATTGGCCCAGAAATTGAGGACTATGAATGCACCATGTAATTTTCTTACATTTTAAATGGTTTCCTTTCTCTTCTCTTCCTTGAAGAGAAAGTGAATGCAAAAAAAAATTTAAAAAAAATTACTGAAATGGGCAAAACTTAAACCTCCAGCATTAAAAATTTTACAGTAATGGAGCGGTAATCTTATGATATATGGTCTAGTCATATTAAATATAATTGCTAAAATAAAGAATTCTGTATCAATCTAAAAAGTGAAAATTTTGAACTTTCTAAGTACTGTGCATTGAAAATGTGAGCTTTTTTTAAGTTTTTATTTATTCATGAGAGACACACAGAGAGAGACAGAGATACAGGAAGAGGGAGAAGCAGGCTTCCCGTGAGGAGCCTGATGCAGGAATTGATCCCAGGACTCTGGGATCCTGACCTGAGCCAAAGGCAGACACTCAACCACTGAGCCACCTAGGTGCCCTGAAAATGAGAGCTTTTTTTTAAATGTGAGCTTTTAAGGTAAATTTAAAACTATAGATTTAGACTGACCTCATGCTTCCAAATTGGAAGTCAAAACAATTGATTACAAGCATTCCCATGTTCTAACATCTGCTTCTTCACAATTTCCATATCCATACATTTAATGCAATTTTTTCTCTTACCCAGTACAGTTAACCTGTAGAAGCATTACCAAGTTGTTTCAAATCTCTGCAAAAGACTATGTTCCAAGCATCTCAGTCACTTTCAAACATAGGAGTTTGAAGCAGTTCAGAAACTGCATGTTCAGAAAATGGCATGTGGAAAAGAAATTCAAAATGAACAGAATTTAAGATTGGGGAAGAATTTCAGCTTCTTCATATATAAAGCAAACCCTGCCTATGTATATTAAAATTGCAAAAACAGGTTTTCTTCCCCCTGCAATTGTAGAGTTGCCATCTGTTACAGTCAAATTTTAATAGGGTACACATAATAAAAGTAATTTTGAGTGTGTACTGATAATACTGTGAATAGCAAAATGTGATCAAGTTTTAAATGATCAACTTATTGATAAAGCAAACTTAAAGGGAATTATTTCTTTAATTACAACAGAGTTGGCAAACACCTAGAATAAAATAATATCAAGTCCCTGGAGTAATTAGAATGTTGATACGATGAAATATTGACTAAAGATGATAATTCCTGATTTACCCTGATGTGGTGAAGGTTTCATCTAATTATAAAAAGTAAGATACAGGATTTAGGAAAACTGTTTATAGGAGAAGTGGGGTGAGATAAAAGCTGCTTGTTGATAAGGACCCGGCATTGCTGTCTTGGCTTCTTTCTCGCACCCAGCACACTGACATGCAGGTTGAACTTTCACCAAATGTCAGTTATAATAAACATACTTCCCTCAATTGGTTTAATTTAGCCTCTCCTTCTGCTCAGTTTTTTTTTTTTTTGCTCAGTTTTGTTTTGAATTCATCTAGAATGAGTCCAGATTCAGTATTAAAATCTTGCCAAGGGATCCCTGGGTGGCGAAGCGGTTTGGCGCCTGCCTTTGGCCCAGGGCGCGATCCTGGAGACCCAGGATCGAATCCCACGTCGTCGGGCTCCCGGTGCATGGAGCCTGCTTCTCCCTCTGCCTGTGTCTCTGCCTCTCTCTCTCTCTCTCTCTGTGACTATCATAAATAAATAAAAATTAAAAAAAAAGCCAGGGGGTTTTGGCCAGGGGAGGAGGGGGGATGCCTAGGTAGCTCAGTGGTTGAGCAACTGCCTTCGGCTATCAAGACACCGGGGTCCCAGGAGATATATAAATATATCTAAATATATATTTATTTATTTATTTATGATAGTCACAGAGAGAGAGAGAGGCAGAGACACAGGCAGAGGGAGAAGCAGGCTCCATGCACCGGGAGCCCGACGTGGGATTCGATCCCGGGTCTCCAGGTTCGCGCCCTGGGCCAAAGGCAGGCGCCAAACCGCTGCGCCACCCAGGGATCCCTGCCCATGGTTTTAGAATAAAGTTCAGACTTCTTGGCGTCGCTCACAAAGCTCTCCTTCAGCCTCCCTCTGCATACCTCCTGGCCTCAGTTATGTTCCCTCCTCTCACACTCTGAGAGCATGAATGAGTTATTTTGTTCCTCAAAAGCCCCTGCCCATGCTGCTCCCTTCCTCCGCAATGCCTCTCCCTGAATTCTTTACTGGAAAAATTGTATGGATCCAATTGCTGTTTCAATTCCTGATTTCAGTGTCTGCTTCCCGTGGAAGAGAGCATATGTGCACGTACACACGCACATGCACACGCACACCCCACATCCAAACCTATACCATTGCCTTTTCCGGTGCTCCTATGCTGAGCCTTTGTAATCCTGCAGCATCTTCAACGTGCCTATCACTTAGGTTTGCAATCATTGGCTGTTTTGCCTCAACAAAGTTGCAAGAGGAAGTTAATCTTATTGAATGTTATATAAATAGCACTTACTAATGCATCCGGCCACTAACAGGTTCTCAATAAAAATCCTTACGTTATAACAGATGCCAAAAATACCAAGAGATGATTCTGGAAGTAAGATGTTTCAGAAATGAAATAAGATCCTTAGGTTCTGGACCCTATGTATTTCAATTCGACCTTTTTCTGTCTTTCTGCCTTTTACAACTTTGAGTTAAGTATTTCCATAAGCCTTATCTGTATAAGCTGTGACATAATTTGACCCAAATTTAGAAAGAGACCAGATATTTGTGCAAAAGTCATAGAGTAAGAAAAGCAGAGATATTTGATGCTCAGTGAATCCTTTTTATTTTTTTTATAAATTAATTTTTATTGGTGTTCAATTTACCAACATACAGAATAACACCCAGTGCTCATCCCGTCAAGTGTCCCCCTCCGTGCCCGTCACCCATTCACCCCCACCCCCGCCCCTCCTCCCCTTCCACCACCCCTAGTTCATTTCCCAGAGTTAGAAGTCTTTATGTTCTGTGTCCCTTTCTGATATCTCCCACACATTTCTTCTCCCTTCCCTTATATTCCCCTTCACTATTATTCATATTCCCCAAATGAGTGAGAACATACAAGATTTGGATTTTTGAGTTGTACTTGGTTTTATTTTTTCATTTTAGGCGCTGATTCTATTCCTGTTTTAGTAGTGGGAAAGCAATAATTGGGCTTAATACTCAGTTCACCCAGTAAATCAGATCATGGTTGATCCATAATTTCTGTTTGAGTTGACTCTTGTGGGGATCCACGTATGTTTAATTTGAAATATTTACAATTTAATTCAGAATGTACAGTTACTTGGAAAGAGAATGTGTAGATTACCTTTTCTACATGTGAAAGGAAAACTCATGGAAACAGTTTGAAGGTAAATATTTCATCTATTGAAGTGCAGGTAAAAATGTTTTCTATCACTTAAGCATAAACAAAATACACGATGTGATTTTTAAAGTGTATAGGAAAAGGTTTCTTTTCAAAATTTCTTCAAGGTTGGAAAGAGAACTGAGATGAGTTTAATCAGGAAGTGTAGGTAAGATCAGGCAGGAATAAGTGGGGAAATCATGCACGGTGATGAGACTGAGGCAAATGACTTCAAGATGGATGTACTTGGTGCCCACCCCTGGATGAGTCAGCCCCAGAATGTGGTCTCCTGGTGGGGATGCAAAAGACCCTGTTGGACGTGAAGAGGACACTTTCTAAAGATAATTTTAATTGACAGGAGGAGAAAATAGGCCTGAATTCATATTATCTAATAATATTCAGGAAAAAAAATCCACAGAAGTGGGAAGAAATATAATTAAGTCAACACTTGTATCCAGAGACTTTTCAACAAAGCAATTTCAGTATCAGTTTATAGGCTGCCATTCTTTTCAAATATGCATGGGACTTTAATCATAATCAACAAATTCTGGGATATTAAACAGAATTATATAGATTGTATTCTCTGATCACAGAGAAATAGGTTAGAAATCAACAGTAAGTAACTATTTAGAATCTCCATATATTTAGAAATTAACAGGCACAATAGCAAATATATCCCAACACATTTGAAAAGTTATATAAAATGAAAAAAAATTAGAAAAACACAATTTACAAACACTGGTGCATAAACAAATAGAAAATCTGAATCGTCCAATGTCCGTTCAAGACGCTGCTCCCATGATTAACTCTAGGCCACCATGAACACTCTAGGCCAAAATGGTGTCATCAGTGAATTCCACTAACATTTAGGAAAAGATAATTCAACTCCTGCACAGATTCTCCCAAGACAGACAAAAAAAAAAAAAAAAGAGGGAGCATTTCTCAATTTATTTTAAAATTTCAGCAGGGTCTGAATATAAAAACTGACAGAAATATTGAGTAAAATACTGGCAAGTCAAATCCAGCAAATATAGGAATAAAACATTAAAACCAAGATTGGATTTGCTCCAAGAATACAATGGTGTTTTGATATTAAAAGGCTCCAAATAACTTGCTACACTGTGAAAACAAAAGAGAAAAAATGTGACCATCTCAACAGTCGCAAACAAAATATTTGATAAATTTCAGTATCCGTTCATGCCAAAAGCAAAAATAAAATCTTAATAAACTACCCAAGAAGGAAATGTCCATATGTAGAAACCAATTTCAGGTTAATTTTATGTATAATTACAAAAGGTAAATAATAAAACTTCTAGAATTGGAACCTAAAGGATAAGATCCTGTCATTCTGTAGGAATAGGGCAAGTTCTTAAACCAAATCTCACTAGCTATGAAGAAAAATTTGATAAATCGGCCTATATTAATAGGAATGTCATGAAATTCATGAGAAGTCATCAAATAGAAAGTGTAAAAATAACCACCGAGTAGGGGTGCCTGGATGGTGCAGTTGGTTAAGCATCCAACTTTTGGTTTCAGCTCAGGTCATGATCTTGTGTTTGTGAGGTTGAGTCCCACATCAGGCCCCATGCTGAGCATGAAGTCTGCTTGAGAGTCTCTCTCTCTTTCTCACTCTCCCCCGCTAGTCCCCCCATTTGCATGCTCGCTCTCTCTCAAAAAAAACATACATATATACATAAACACATAAACATAAAATATTTTTTAAAAATACCAAGTAGAAAATATTTGCAAGCTGTATAACCATAGAAGCTCCTATCCAAGTATATACAAATTAATAAGTAACAAATAAGGAAGACAACTTAATAAAAAACAGGTAAATTACTTAAATCAGAAATTCACAAAAGATATTGTCCAATAATCTTATTAAAAACTTTCTATTTAGTCATCAGGGATATGCAAATTGTAAATGCAGTATGATACCTGAAAACATAGCTAAAAAAGTTTTTAGTTGCATTACTAAACTAAACTAATTCCTGTTGGCAAACAGGAAGTCAGAAGAACTCTACCTCTGATCACAGGGTGAATTTTACAAAAGCTGTTTGCCATTATCAAATAACACTGATAATTGACCCAATATTTTCACATTTCTTTTTAGATTACTAACAGAAATACACACACACATGCATCCAAAGGTCACACACAACAATGTTCATACCCACATTATTTATAATAAGCAAACACTTAAAACAACCCAAGTGCCCGATAATAGTACAATAGGTAAATTTATTATGATATACTCATACAATAGGAATAATAGCAATGAAAATTAACAGCTAAATAAAACAAAATGAATAGTTCTTATAAACTTAACATTGAACAAAAGAATTTAGGCACAATATAGTTCATACAGTAGATTACATTTAAAATCATGCAAAAATAAATCTCTAGTGTTAGAAATCAGTATACTCGTGATCTTTAGGTAGAGGGAAATGGTTGTGGCTGTAAGGGGGCACAAAGTGGGTTTCTGAGGGTTGGTAATGTTCCATTTATTAACCTGGATCATGTCACATGATTAAGTTCATTTCTTGGTTCTTCATTCAGTAGTACACTTTTGATGTGCACTTTTCTGCATGTGGATAATATGTGTATTACACTTGAATGAAACAATTTTAAATAATTTATTAGAGATTGCCATTTTCAGCAGTATGCTGGAATAGGTACTTAGAAAAAAAAGTCTAATACAAACTGCTGAAAACGTTGGAAATAATATCACAAATCTTGGGGCACCCTGGTGACTCAGTTGATATCAGTTCAGGTCATGATCTCATGTATTGTGGGATTGAACCCTGAATCAGGCTCTATGCTCCGTGGGGAATCTGCTTGAGGATTCTCTCTCTCCCTCTCTCTGAGCCCCACCTCCTGCATGCTCCACGTGCTCTGTCTGTAAAACAAATCTTTTAAAATAAAGAATATTACAGATCTCTTTATAAATGTGTTACAAGAAACTTAGCGACAGCCACAAAAACTAGGAAAGAAGAGGAAAATGAAAACCCGGACTGGAAGCGAAGCAGTGACAGCTTTTGCTGTCACCTGACCTTGGGATATTTGATAATTTCATGAATGAAAGGGCTTGACTGCCTCTATGGAAGTTAGGCATTTGACTTAACATTCCCACAAAAAGGAAGGATTCTCCAAAGCCTACACTGCCAGGGAAAGGATGGACTAGGAAGTATGTGTGCTTGTGTGTGTATGGATAACTGTGTGTGGTTGTATGTGCATGTGCATGCATGTTCAAAAGGGAAGACAGCAAGGAACGTTATCAGGCTTCACTTCTGCTTTAGATAGGAAAAAAGCCAAATTGTCTCCTTAAGAGCTGACCTGATACCTTCAAAAAGTATAATCCCACATTCCATCTGCTTTGGTTTAAAGTGTGTCCCACCTACCAGGTGAGGAAGGTCTTTGGAACTAAGCACATGGCCTATTCATACTCAGGGCGATCAGATCAGCAAGGACCCAGCACTCAGCTCATGTCACCACCCTTTTGCATCCCTGATCTTTCTCACTCTGCTTTCTGGATCATCTTCACTGTCTCCTAATATTATCTTGTGCTCAGCAGCCAGTCTGTACCCATCCATCTGTGATTTCAGAGAGGGTCCTAGGTAGGATCCCAGCACTTCTTAAATACAGCAAGATCGGGTGACACAATCAATATAATCACACTTGAGTCCTCCACATAAAAAAATCAGACTTGGCCCATCTGCCATGTAGCCTTCCAAGCCATCTCTGGGAGATCCACCTGTTGATGGTCACTTTTGTATGAAACTCTTCCTCGCTGAGATGGGACAGGGTGGAATAACACGGGCCATGTCCTTTAGCCACTCCTCTGGCTCCCATTCCACCAAGCATTCGAGCAGCGAACAATGTCTTGGGCTGACCCTTCCAGCCAGGGGAATTGGCCCATTGGGTCCATTTGAATAAAGCTATGGGGTAGTCTTTAAATGAGCATGTTTTTTAGGAATCGCCTGTCAGGGGTTGTAAAATTATAATTTCATCAAATCAGCCTTCTCTGTGTAGATCCTGCCTCTCTCCTGAGAAATTCCCTCCGAAGCTATTAATAAATGTGAGGAATTCTATTCTGGGCAGGCTTTTCCCCCAAAGTCTCATGTTTCTCAGGATATTGAGGGCAACCTAGTCTTCCAATCAAAGTTGATCTTCTTCCTTTGAAGTATCATATTCCTTTTTCAGCAGTAACTCTCACAATATTTAATACTCTCTGAATGTAATTGTAGTTACAGGACAGTAACGCCACTGTTAAAAGTGATATTATTCCCCTAAATTAGTACTAGATTAAAGAATATGCTTCAGCGAATTCTTAGCCAAATTTATGGATTAATGCTACTGTATCACTCTAGTACAATTTGTATCAGTGAAAGATAAGTAGGTTAGTCTGAGGTTTTTTGTTCTTGTGATATTTCCTAATCTTACCTTCTTCATCTTCCATCTGTTTTCACAGAATTTATAGGATAATCTCTTATGTGACTTTGGTGGGTACCAACCTTAAGGTTTCCTGATTTGCATTTTCCAAATGGAGTTTGATGGTTTTGATAAGGTTTCCAATTTGAATTGGTAATTTTACAAACTAGAACATTTGATTATTTCTAGTACTGAAAAAAACACTCCATTTAACCATAATCTCAGGTTTCAAAATTTCCTGAAAACATGTTCAAAATCTTGGACTTCTATATAATTGACGTAGGCTGAGGGAAAAAATAGGTTAAATACATTTTTATTATATTTTGCATGATCTTGCTATTTTACTATTTTTTATAAATGTGGGATTTATACTTTATTTTTGAAAATCACTTTGTTCGGTGAATAAAAGAGAAGGAAAACGAGATCCATTACTTTTACATTCTCTTTTCAAAAGTGCTGGGTTTTTATTAAACACTAAGTATACTTGGGTTAAAGAAATAAAGTAAATCTTTAAGTACTATGCTACCTACCATTTCCTCATTTATCTTACCGCATTAAAAAGAACTGTAAAGCATATAATCAACTTTTCTTACTTTTAATATCCTCAAGTGTCAAATAATTTGCCTTTTTAAAATTTTAGACATGACTAGTAGATATTTCTGATCCTTTTTATTCATTTTTGTTGTATATATACCCTCCCATCCTGTACCTTGATTTTTTTACACTGACGTTTGTCAGTGAATCCCCTATGCAGTTCACCTCTCCATTTTTATCTACTTTGAAGAGCACTTTTGGAAGAAGACTAGAACACTCCAGTCCTAAGCCATGAATAATTCATGTCGTACAACTCCAGCCTGACCTTCCCTGGCTCCCACAGATTCCTCCATTCAACTCTCATTGATTTCAGAGTGAGAACCGAGGCCACGTACACTCTCTTCTTCACACCCAAGAATCAATGACCATACTTTTATATAGCTTCCAGGCTCAGAGAAAGAATAGACCTTTTATCATACTCATGGACTTATAAAGATAAAGGGAACGTTGGAGGTCATTGAGTCTAAGTCTTTTTGTTTTACAGTCGATGACCTGAAGCCAAGAAAGGTATAGCTAGGAAACCCAAAGATCTAGGGATGTCTATTCCATTATCCTTTTAATTCATTCTCTTTTGTTTAATTAAAAAACCTGTTGTTTTCTATCTTTGCAAGATGCTGCTTTATCAAAAATTTCTTCTCTCTTGGGGCCTCTGGGTGGCATGTCAGTTAAGTATCCAACTTCTGATATCAGCTCAGGATGTGATTTCAGGGTTGTGATCTCAGGGTCATGAGGCAATAAATAAATCTGATTTTTAAAAGCCCTCAGGACACGTGGGTGACTTAGTTGGTTAAGCATCCGACTCTTGATTTTGTCTCAGGTCATGATCCCCAGATTCTGAGATTGAGTCCTACATTGAGCTCTGTGCTGGGCATGTAGCATGCTTCAGGTTCTCTCTCTTCCTCTGCCCCTCCCCCCACTAAAAAATTAATAAATCAATAAACTTTTAAAAGCCCTCAATGTTTGACATGGACTCTATATATAAACAAATTTAAGCTTTAATAGAATGCAAAAAAAATAGCTTTGCAGAAATTTCAGTGGGCCAGTACTATAAAATAGCAGTTTATACATAAGCACAGAATTTTGCTGAAGTAACAGAACCCCCATTTAAGGCCATAACAATGACCTGAGCGTTATTCTCTTTTCCATAGGAACACACATTCTAATAGAACATCCCTAGTCCATGAAGAGCACTGATATGTTTGTCCTGATCATTTGTATCCTTCCACTTCATTCCCTTTGAAGTAACTGGCTAGGCATAGAAGGATATACAAAGTGACCTAAACATGGACTCAGTCTACCCCTTTGGCCTAATGCTTCTGACCAACTTATTGACTTTATTTTCCTCTAAAAGCAAAATTTATTTAAATGTTTCTTAATGACCTGAAAGAATTCCCAGTTATATTCAGTCACTAATTTAAGACAGTACAAGAAATCACGGAAAAGCATCTTATCTCCTAAATGATTAACTTCAAAGGAAATTGCAACTTGTGATTTACCAAGAAATTGTCACATTCCAGAGAGAAGATTTTATGATACATGCATAGTTTCTCCTCAACTGAGACAGATGCATATTCTTTCAATTATATGGAAGCAAGTTGTTTTCTGAGTTCTTACAATGCTTTCTGATTTTAAAAAATTTCATTTAAAAGCCTAATTGGAAAAACAGAAAGAGAAACAAATGCCTGGGGAAGATGTTCTTACCCAAGAACTGATCAAGGAGTTCTTTGAACCATGGGCTTTAATTATTGGCTGGTCATTTCTTTTTATCCACACTGTTGGCATGGTTCCAGCTACATGGATGCAAAGGATAGTCTATGTGAGTTTTAAGAGTCACTCAGTACTTACTTCTGCCAACATTGTAGACTCATCATTTTAATCATTTTATTATTTTAATAATTTATTATTAAAATCAATCATTTAAATAATTTATTATTAAAATTAATAATTTAATGATTAATAATCAATTTATTATTATTTAGTCTGCCTAAAATGCATGCCACTGTTTTCCTTGATAAACAGCAGACTGGGCCTTATCAGGCCTGTAGGTCAGTAAACCTAGAATCACATGCAGAATTTGGACATGAGTATTCCTCAGATGAGCCCAATTCTACATTTTGTTTAAATAAAGTTTTTATTTTTATCAAAATTATATGCTTATGTTTTAGACTTAAATATTTCTGTACTATTGTCATATGAAATAACTTCCCTGACCAATTCCCCTTTGTCCTATTCCCTCCTCTCCTTAGGTAGCTACATTCAATTCTTTCCAAGCTGACATTTTAAAAAAATTACTTTGATATTATTAAATAGCATGCTTACTAATTCTTGACTATTCAGCTGTAGTGTTTTCAAAAGGATACCCATTACAGAGGATGAGGATGAATCTTTATTTTCTCTCCCACCACTCTGTACTTGCCTGTTCCTCATCTCCATGTCCTCTTGTTATAGTTTAATCATAATATAAATCAATCGTCAACATTTACTTTGATAGGACTATGTAAACACTATTCCCAGCTGAGTTGCACAATAAACTATGATTACTCAACTTCACTGTACACCTCTTTGTTTTTCCTGGGTTAATAATTGAATACTTGTCTAATTTTCTAGGTAATTATCAATTTAACCTTAAATTTTCAGGCGATCCTGTATCTCTCCTTAGTAAATAACAAATATATAAGGTAGTCTATCAATTTTATCTTCTTTAAGAAATATCCTCTGGAGTCATCTGAGGTGTTCCCATATGGACCAGTTGTTTACTAAACCTCCATCCCCTCCTAAAGATTCCCTTTTCTCTCCTCTCAATGAGTTTTTTTATTGTTTTTTATTTTATACCTTCCTCATTCCTGGGTTACTTTCTTATTTTGATAAAGGATATTTTCCAGTATCTCCCAAGATAGGATGCACTACTAGTAAATTTTTGAGAACTTACATATCTAGCAATACCTACTTTTTTTCATACTCCGTTGATAACTTGCCTGAGTATAGAATTATACGATTGGAAATCATTTTCCTTTAGAATTTTGTTCTCCAGCTTTTAGTGTCTAGTTGGATTTCCCACCCCTCCACCTCCAAGGTTTCTGGTATGTCTAGATAATTTTCCTTGGTTAGGGTGAAATTTTGCCCATTTTTCTAGACACTCATTGGGGCTATTTGCTTAATAACTCATGTATATCAGATCAGGAAAAATTCTTTAAATCATTGCCTGAAAAAAAATCATTGCCTGATAATTTTTTCCCTTCATTTTCTGTTTTCTTTCTGAAACTTCTATTATTTATATAATGTATCTGCTGTAGTTCTCTAACTTATTTATTATTTCTCCTATTTTCCATTTCTTAGCTCTGTTTTCTGGGAAATTAATTTTATTTTACAGTGTCTTCTGTTGAGTTATTTTTTTCTGCTATCTTATTTTTTAATTTTGAGGTCTTTGTTTCCTATGTCAGCATTTTTAGTTTCATCTGTTCTTGTTTCATGGTTATAATAGCTCCTTAGTTCTTTCAGGATATTCATGATTTTTTTTTGCCAATTTTAAATATAGTTTTATTTAAGACATTGCATTTTCCACTTAACAATACAGTGCTTATAAAGTGCAATGTTTATTTCCTTTCCCTGTGCACATATTCCATATTCAAGTATCAAGAATGCCCAGTATATTTACTATAGCAGCTTGACTTTAAAACTGCCATGGAATTTGCTACAAATTTGGGTCCTTCAAATGTGTGGAACAATGCTAGACCTGTCATCAGGTTGGCTTAATCAACCTCTTCAATGGTGGGCCCAGAGGAGGCACCACCAGAGGGAGGAGCTCCACCACCAGGAAAGCCTCCAGGCATTCCTCCTGGCATGCCTCCTGCACTCTGGTATAGCTTCATAATGATGGGATTGCAGACTTTCTCCAGCTCTTTCTGCTGATGTTCAAATTCTTCCTTCTCTGCAGTCTGGTTCTTATCAAGCCAGTTGATGATTTCATTGCACTTGTCAAGAATCTTCTGTTTGTCTTCATCATTGATTTTGCCCTGAAGTTTTTCATCTTCAACAGTTGCTTTCATGTTGAAAGCGTAAGACTCCAGTGAATTCTTGGAAGACACCTTGTCTCTCTGCTTCTCATCTTCGGCTTTGTACTTCTCAGCTTCCTGGACCATGCGCTCAATGTCCTCCTTGCTCAAGCGGCCCTTGTCATTAGTGATGGTAATCTTGTTCTCTTTTCCTGTGCTCTTATCCACAGCAGACACGTTGAGGATACCATTAGCATCAATATCAAAAGTGACTTCAATCTGAGGAACGCCACGAGGAGCAGGAGGTATGCCTGTGAGTTCAAACTTGCCAAGTAGGTTGTTATCCTTAGTCATAGCACGCTCACCTTCATAGACCTGAATAAGCACACCAGGCTGGTTGTCAGAGTAGGTAGTAAAGGTTTGTGTCTGTTTGGTAGGAATGGTAGTATTGCGCTTGATGAGCACAGTCATGACTCCTCCAGCAGTTTCAATACCAAGAGAAAGTGGGGTGACATCCAATAGCAGCAAATCTTGAACATTTTCAGATTTGTCACCAGAAAGAATGGCTGCCTGGACAGCTGCACCATAAGCAACGGCCTCATCAGGGTTGATGCTCTTATTCAGTTCCTTTCCATTGAAGAAATCTTGCAGAAGTTTCTGAATCTTGGGGATACGGGTAGAACCGCCCACCAGAACAATGTCATGGATCTGAGACTTGTCCAGCTTGGCATCTCGAAGAGCTTTCTCTACAGGGTCCAGGGTGCCACGGAACAGGTCAGCATTTAATTCTTCAAACCGGGCACGAGTAATAGAGGTATAGAAGTCAATTCCTTCATACAGAGAATCAATCTCAATACTGGCCTGGGTGCTGGAAGAAAGTGTACGCTTAGCCCGTTCACATGCAGTACGGAGACGGCGGACGGCCCTCTTGTTTTCGCTGATGTCCTTCTTGTGTTTGCGCTTGAATTCTGCAATAAAATGGTTGACCATTCTGTTATCAAAGTCTTCTCCACCTAAGTGGGTGTCTCCAGCTGTGGACTTGACCTCAAAGATCCCATCTTCAATAGTAAGGATTGACACATCAAAAGTGCCACCTCCTAAATCAAAGATCAACACGTTCCTTTCAGCTCCAACCTTCTTGTCTAAGCCATAAGCAATAGCAGCAGCAGTTGGCTCATTGATAATTCGAAGTACATTAAGACCGGCAATAGTTCCAGCATCTTTGGTAGCCTGACGCTGAGAGTCATTGAAGTATGCAGGTACCGTGACAACTGCATTGGTAACAGTCTTCCCAAGGTAGGCCTCTGCAATTTCCTTCATCTTCGTCAGGACCATAGAGGACACCTCCTCTGGATAGAAACTTTTGGTCTCCCCCTTGTATTCTACTTGGACTTTAGGCCTGCCAGCATCATTCACCACCATGAAGGGCCAATGCTTCATATCAGATTGGACGACAGCATCATCAAATCTACGTCCAATCAGCCGCTTGGCATCGAAAACCGTGTTGGTGGGGTTCATCGCAACTTGATTCTTCGCAGCATCACCGATCAATCGTTCGGTGTCCGTGAAAGCGACATAACTTGGGGTGGTTCGGTTTCCCTGATCATTGGCAATTATTTCCACTTTCCCGTGCTGGAAGACACCCACGCAGGAGTAGGTGGTGCCAAGATCGATCCCGACTGCAGGTCCCTTAGACATAGTTGCTTCTGTGTGGGCCGGGCTCGGCTCGCGGAGACAACAGCCGTCTGCAGATCTGGCGCCGCGTTCAAT